>NC_060270.1:101695677-101798631 GCF_021613505.1 Equus quagga | reverse complement strand
CTCCTCTGGTGTGTGCTCGCTCCTGCCCTAGGTGTGTGTTGATCTTCTGGGGGCGTCCGTTGGAAGAAAGCCACTTGCAGGTACTAGGCTATTCGGTCGGGGTCGGAGAGTTTTCACCTATCTCCACATCCTCCCGGAGGGAAGTCCATCCGCCTTCCGATGTATAGTCACGTGGGTCTCTCAGACATCCTGAGATGCTATCTGGATATCCTTTGTTAAGCGATGAGTGTCCAAATGATTGTAGACTCGAAGGGGGAGAGACAAAGAGGACTACTCACGGTGCCATCTTGGATCCTCCTCCTCAAATGAGAATGATTTTTTATCTTAAATGTGTCCCAAATATTTTATACTGATGCTGAAAATTATTTGTTGTTTGCCTGACATTCTAATTTAACTGGGAGTCCTGTATTTTTATTTACTAAATCTGTCAACGTTATGATGCTTAGTTACCAAGATTAGGCAAGTCTGAGCATCAATGTGGGAAAAAGGAGATGAAAAATCCAAACTCTTGTCATAGCAGGATGCATACAATAAAGGTTCTAGTAGAAAACTTTATTTTAAAATAATTTTCTTGTTTCATTGTCAAACTTTTATAAGCATCAGTGAAAATTGACTTAATTATCTTGAAGTGATAAAATATGCCACAATTTTTCTCTCCTTTATACCTTGATGACATTCATCGTAAAATTGCCTTACTATATCAAAAATGCTTTTCTTGTGCTTTCTTCTCTGACTGCATCCTCAGATGAGTTTTTCTTTTCTTTTTTTAAAACCTTTATGATACCTAGAATTAGAAAGTAAAGAAGAAAAGTCCTTGACAGTGCTGTTATCAAAATAAAACACAATATTTATGATAATGTAAAATAATAGTAGTGGAATTTGTTGTCTAGAAATGCCAAGAGATTTTAGAACACTTCACTAATTCTTGCAACATTCCTTTGAAGGGATTATCATTGTCTGGATTTTCCAGATAGAAAAATGTAAGTGCAGATAATTACCTCCTCTGTCCAAACAAGAAATTTGGGACACCATGTGGTAGCCACAAGCTCACTACAACCTCTGCCATCCCAGCAACTTAACTCTTGGTTCCCCAGCTTCGTAATTCCTGGTCCAATTGCCTAGAGCTACTAATAAAGGAACCAAAAATTAAAAACTGAAGAAAATTCTGGTAAGTTATTTTAGTAAAGTGTCAAGGAATATCACAACTATTTAGTAACTCATCAAGTTCCCAAGGGGAGGAGGGAAAGGATGAGAAGAGCAAATTCAGCACTTCCTCAAAGCTCAAATAGAAAATGTGCCTTGCCCTCAAGTGACTCGTGAAAAATAAAATTAAATCTGGTATATGTAAACGAGCTCTGGCTGTTCAGGCTGGATAAATTGTGACTTGTTTTTCCTGACATTGTATTTCTCCATCTATTACAGTGCTGCTAATGTACACATATTCAATATGTGCGCTGGTTCCTAATGTCATTCAAGCATGCCTATTTGCTTTCGTGGGTTATATGACTTTAATTAGTCTTCAAACCATCAATCTCTGAGATCATCACAGAATTGCTTCAACTCTGTGTGTGTGGCTTTTGCCAAGCATGAGGCAGCATCACAGCCAGAGCACCGCATGTGTGTCTAGGGTAACAAGGAGTGCCCCGGGAGAGGTGGCAGCCTTCATTCTGCTTGGCTAGGGGACAAGTGGTTTGAATATCCACACTGTGTTTGATAATATGGTCATCTGACTGACTGTTTCTACTGTTTTAAAGTGCAAATGTCCCCAAGTCCATAAGGGGCACATAATGTTTCACAGTGAATTGGGGCTTTTATCAGGGAGCAAATGCCCCAAATTGGCGTATTTGTGAATATATTCTGTCTACACAAGCCTTTTAATAAAGGAGGGCTTTGCAGGTGCTGGAAGAGGAGGGCTGATGTTGGAGGAGTCCACCTCAGACAATTTACTGTGTAAGCAAGAGTCTTCGCGGCAGGATCCGTGTGCAAAAATTACCCTTAGACTGAGTAAGTCCGGAGATTAGTCTAGAATCTCTTTTGTGCACTAAAATGCAGCACATTTTTTTCCATGCCTAAGCCCTTTCTTGAAAATGGGTTTCTAATATTATGTCTAAATTCCTTGTTCACTGAACCTACAAGGAACTTACGGAGCAACGGAATTAAAGGATTAAACCTCAAGCCACTTGTGCTAAGTCTTTAAATGCCTTATGGAACAGAGTTTACATAGCAACCCCGTCTACAATTGGAGTTGAACGACTCAATTGCTTTCAGAGAGTCTTGGAGACTTAGGTGTTATGAGAATTTTTTTCTAACTGTTTTCCTACCACAGTGATAGGCCCAGTGGCATTATAATTCCTCCCGGTGCATGCCGTTAAGTTTTCACATATGGCTGTATATATTTTTGTGTATAGGTTTCATTTCAAATATTTCCAGGTTACCTCCTGTGATCTCAGCTTGGAGATTAGGCCTCTTTAGACATCATGTGCAGCTTCTTGAGTAATCTCATCCCACAGCTTGTTAGAACTGGACAGCACTTTAGAAATATATGCCAGCTTCTTTTTATAGATGAGAAAAATGAGTAATACAATAATAAGTAGTACTAGTAATGGCTAACATTCGTTGAGTACTTTCTACATGCTGGCAACAGCTGCTCTTCATGCGTTCTTTCTTTCACTCTTCACAACAGGCCTGTTAGTTCTGCACTAATATTTTCTTTAATATGTGCTTTTGTACCATATCCCTCCCACTCCCTCCTGTGGGAAAACATTGGTCCAGCATTTCTTCCCTCTCTCTCCTACATCATCAATTATTAGCTGTCTATTAGATTGTGCCCATTAGAAGGGAAACATGGCATTAGGTCTTCTTCCCTTTGAAAAGACAAAACAACAAAGCCTTCTCTTGACTCCACTTTCCTTACTGGCTACCATCATATTCTTTTTCCTTTTTGCAGAAAAATGCCTTGAAATAGCACTGAACTCAGCCAATTCCTCTCATCCCATTTCTTCTTAAACTGACTCCAACCAAGTGTTTGTCCCACTGCTCTGCACAAACTGCTCCTGTGCAGGTCACCAATAACCTCCATGCTACAAAATCCACTGGCCAATTTTCAGTCCTTAGCTTACGTGACACTACCAGCAGCTTTCGACAAAATATTTCCTCTTCCCTGAGTCACTATTTTCCCAGACACAGCCCCTGACTTTTCTCCTACTTCTCTGCTCACCACTATCCCTCAGCTCATCTTCATGTTGGAATGCCTAGGGCTCAGTCTTGCAACCTCCTGGTTCTTTATCCACATATACTTTCTTGCTGATCTCATCCAGACTCAGCTTTAAATAATATTTATGCTTCATATTTCTGTTGGCCTTTCTAGATTCACTCTCCACCCTTTTCCATCCTGCTTTCCAGGAGACACAGCAACATGCTCCCTTGACCTTTTATCTTCATTTGGGTTTGGCCCATGGGAGCCAATGGCAGGAGATCGGAGGGTAGAGGAAAAGCCAGGTTGGATTATTTGCCACAGATTGGCTGCATTCCTCTATTGAAGGTCATATCTCTTGTCAGGGCACCTTCTCTGCATGGCCACCCTCTTGAGGACTGAGGAGTGCTCCCTCCACTTGTCTTTTCACACCAGGGATGTTAACACTTTGGGGTAAGTATTCTACCTTTCTCTGTTGCGTCTCCTAAATCCTGCCCACCATTTTGTAAATATTTCTCTTCTCAATTATTCAGTTTGAATACGCCTTCTATATCTTGTCAGAACCTTGGTTGATATATGGTCTATGTGCTGACACTTGCAAGCCCAGACCTCTCTTTCTTGAATACCACACTCCTGTATCCAACTGGCTCCGCCTTATCTTTATCATGTCCAAAACTAAACTCTGTATTTTACTTTCAAACCTGTTCTACCTGCAGCCTTCACCATCGAATTGATGACAACTCCATCTTTTCAATTGCTCAGTCTAAACACCTTGAGTCATCCCAACTGCTTTATTTTCCTACATCTCATCTAATACATTAGGAAATTTTGTAGGCTTTCTTCTAAACATATCCATAATCCTACCAATTCTCACCATCTTTGCTCTTATCATCCTGTCCCATGACACCAGCATTTCTTCCCCTCATTTATTGCAATAACCACCTGCATTACTGCTGGAGTTTTCTTATTGGTCTCACTCCTTTTACCCTTATCACCTACAGTTTATTCCAGAACAGAGCATGCCACTCCTCTGCTCAAAACCCTGCAGTGAATCCCTTATGACTCAGAGTAAAAAACGAAGTTCTTCCAATCATCTGCAAGGCCATACATGAGGTGGCTACTTGATATCCCTCTGAACTCCCTCCTCTTATTCCCTTCTCTCACTCAGCTCCAGCCACACCAACTTGTTTGCTCTTCTTAGAACGTGCCAGGCATGCTTCTACTTTAGGGACTTTGATCTAGCTGTTCTCACTCTTAGATTGCTTTTCCCTTTTATAACTATTTGGCTAACTCCTTCAACTCTTTCAAGTCTTTGCTCAAAAGTCCCCTTCAAAATGAAGCCTACTCTGATCATCCAATTTATGCTGTGACTTCTCTCCCTGCAGCTCTCCCAGTTCCCCTCACTCTGCTCTGCTTTCCCCTTGTACAAAGCATGCATCATGCACTAACACTCTATATTATTTATTTAATGTTTACTGTGTGCAGCCTTACCCTCCTGCACTAGATTATAAACACCTAAGGGTAAGGAACTTTGATTTTTCGCTAGAATATTGCCAGCATCTAAAACACTGCTTAGCTTATTTTGTTATATCAGCCTCCCAAGAATTTTGACATGTTTTGGCTTCATTTCCATTTAATTCAAAACATTTTCCAATTTGCTTTGTGTCTTCTTCTTTGACCCATGAGTGATGCAGAAGCATGTAATTTAATTTCCAAATATTTAGGGATTTCCAGATAGCTTTCTGTTATTGACTTCTAGTTAAATTCTGTTGTGGTCAGAGAACATACTTGGTATGATTTTAATTTTTTTTTATTTGTTTTATGGCCCAGATTATGGTCTGTCTTGGTGAATGTTCCATGTGAACTTGAAATGAAGGTATATTCTGCTGTTATTAGCTGGGCGCCCTATAAATGACAGTTATGTTAAGCTGATTGACACTATTGTTCTCATATATCCTTCCTGATTTTTCTATCTCTTTGTTCTATTGATTACTGAGAGAGGAATGTTAAAGTTTAATTGTGGACTTATTTGTTCATTTCTCCTCTCAAATCTATCAGTTATTGCTTCATGCATTTGACTCTCTATTGATAGCTACATAGACATTTAGTAGTATTATGGCTTCTTGATAATTGACCCCTTTATTGTAATGTAATGTCCCTCTTTACCGTTCATAATGTTACTTCTTCTAAAATTGACTTTGTCTGATATTAATATAGCCACTTCAGTTTGCTAAAAATTAGATTTGCATAGTATATCTTTTTTTGTCATTATACCTTTAACCTACTATGTCTTTATATTTAAAGTGTTTTTCCTGGATAGCATATAGCATATAGCTAGTTATTGCTTTTTAATTCAATCTAACAATCCCTGCCTCTTAATAGAAGCATTTAGACAATTTATGTTTAATGTAATTATTGATATGGTTGGATTTAAATCTACCATCTTTTCATTTATTTGTCTTGTCTGTTCTTTATTCCTTTTCTCCTTTTCCTTTTTTATTATTTAAATATTTTTCATAATCCCACTTTATATCCACATTTTTATTTATTTAGGGATTGCTCTAGGGTTTAAAATATACATATTTAATTTATCATAGTCTACCTTCCAACATTGTGAAACTTCTCCTATAGTGTAAGAACCTGGACACTGTATATCTTTTTATTACTCTCATCTATTTCTTCCTCTCATGTTATTGTTGCAACACATTTTACTCTTACATATAACCCACTATACATAGTTACTATTTTGCTTTGTATCAGGGGTAGCAGAGTATGATCTGCAGACCAAATCCTGCCCATGGGCCTGTTTTTATGCAGCCTGTGAACTAAGAAGGGTTTTTATATTTGTAATGGGTTGTGTAAACAACAATAAGAAGAATGAAGAATATGCAATAGAGAATTTATATGGCCTGCAAAGTCTGAAATACTATCTGGCCCTTTAGAGAAAAGTTGTTCCACTTTTGTCTTAATCAATTATCTTTTAGAAATATTAAAATTAAGAAAAATATCTCTTACACATACCCTTATTTTTACCATTTATGATTCTCTTCATTTTTTTATGTAGATCCAGATTTTTGTCTGGTATCATTTTCCTCCCACATGAAGAACTTCCTGCAACATTTTTTGTTGTACAGATATGCTGACAGTGAATTCTCTCAGCCTTTGTTTATTTGAAAAAATACTTTTGGCTCACTTTTATTGTTGAAAGATATCTTAGGTGAGTATAAAATTCAGGGTCAGCAATTTTTTCTCTCAGCACTTGGTTCATTGTCCTCTGACTTGCAAAGTTTCGGATGAGTAGTCTGCTGTAATTCTTTGCTCTTCTATATGTAATGAGTTTTGTTTTTGTTTTTTTATTTTTTTTGCTTTTGCCACCTGCAAAATTTTCCCTCTATCTTTGGTCTGTGGCAGTTTGATTAGTGGTGTGAATACTTGTGTGTCTGTTAGCATTCATCCTGCTTGTGTTTCTCTGGGCTTCTTAGATCTGTGACTCGTCATCTTTTACTAATTTTGGCAAATTTGAAGACATTATCTCTTCAAATGTTTCTTCTGTTCCATTGTCTTTCTTCTTTCTGGGACTCCATTTTCATGTATGTTAGAATTTTAATATTGTGGTCAGCTTTTGGATACTCTGTTCTCTTTTTTATTGAAATTAGTCTTTTTTCTCTTTGTGTTTCACTTTGAATAATTTCTATTGATCTATCTTTAAGTTCACTGATTTATTTCTCAGTTCTGTCCAGTCTGCTGATAAGTTTGTCAAAGGAATTTTCTACCGTTGATATTGCATTTTTTATCTGTAGGATTTCAATTTGTATCTATTTTTTAGTAGTTTCCACCGTGTGTTCATGAAAGTTGTTCATCTTTTCCAACAGATCATTTAACATATCAATTGCAATTGTTTCAAAGACTCTGGCTGATGATTTCAATATCTGGGTCATCTCTGAATCTGGTTCAATTGACTGCTTCATCTCTTAATTTTTTTTTATTTGTTTATGTATATTATAGGCTTTTCTAAAAAATTAAATACCAGGCATAATGTATCTAACAGAAGAAATTGAGTTAAATGTATCTATAACCAGAAATTTGCACGCCTCTTTGGGTAGGCCCTTAGCATGTGGGATTGAGCCAAACTAGTCAGGAGCTGAGCTGGGTATGGGTTTTGCTGTTGCTGTTTTCACCTTCCATTCATGATAGGCCTCAATTTCTGCAGAGTTTGGTTGCTCTGACCTTGGGTTCAGAGTAGAGCCTAGTATGCTGAAGGGTTTTGCTTCCTGCTCCATCTTCAGCTTTTAGCAGTCCCTCTTACTTGTGCCAAAGATGGGATCTCTCCCCACGCTCTTGCCCCTCCCCATGTGGTTGACCTCTATTGCTTCTTGCTCACTGCTAGTATCACAGTGAAGACAGAAGGGGTTCTCTTTTCCTGGCCTGAATCTTAAGCAAGACTTTACACTTTGTCCTTGGGCATTGTTCTTTTTTCAGCATTCCTGCCCTTCTTTCTTCTTGCTCCCCAAATCTGCCTTGTATCTGTGGCTGGTCTTGGGTGGGATAGAGTTTTCTTCCCCACCCTACTAGTAGTCTGCCTCTGATTATTGGTGCAGGATCCTGTATTCAACATGTTTTTCTGCCCCTCCCTCAGGAGCAGAGGGTTTTTGCTGTATGCCTCCCGTAGTGGCACTGGATCTGTGCTTGTGTTACCCATCCCAGAGGGACACAGGTTTTGTTTCTACTTCTCCCCCAGAAGCAATGGTGTTTTACTTGGGCCCTGAGGATGAGAGGTTTTGCTGTCCTCCCCCAGAGGCTTAAGGCATTTTCTTCATAGGAGAGAACGGTCTTGTGGAGCAAAGGACAGGGGTATTTATCTACCAACTCCCTTGACTTGTTGAGGCCTATTCCAGAAAACATTAACTCCCTGGTACATTTGACCTACCCCAAATGTGAGTTAAACGTCTTCCTGTAGTTGAAGAGAGCCTTCTGGAAGACAGTTTCAGGTTCTTTCAGCAGGAGTCATCAGAGTGTAAGGAACAGTGAGTGTTCAAATGATGCAAGGCACAGACATTGACTACTACACATGGCTTACCAGGTGACAGAAATGGCCATGCTGCGTGCCTCTCTCAAACACCAACTCTTGGTCTGGGCATCTGTGAATCATGTATGATCATGCTTTTCTCAAGTGGCCCAAGTGGGCCGAAGTGAGGCAAAGTCAAACATTTTGGGCAGAAGAAACACTTTAAGCTAAAAAGTCATCAAATACCAAATCCTTCTAGATACATAACAATGAGAAACTATGATTTGTTTTTCTTTGATCAAGTCTCAGACAGATAGTAAGATTGAGAAATAGTTCAAGTTTTTCTAGAGAGACGTTGGAGCCACTAATGAAAAAATAGCAGTTTCCATGCCCATAGTAGGGAACATGTCGTTGGGTTTATAGTAGAGAGATGAAACCATATCTAGATAGGAATGGATATTAATGCTTATACCACCAGTTTCAAATACTACAGATGAATTAAAGAGCAGACAAGTGAAGGGAAAAAACATGGATGTGGTCAAGGAAGATTTAACTACACTACACCAACATTGACCATCCTAGGACAGGTAAACCCATAGTATATCCTGATACTATGGTAAGTGAGTTACAGATAGGCATGAGAAGGGCATAGAAGAAGCAGGGTTGCCTCCCTCTCTGTAGAAAAGCACTGGTTATGAGGCAGGGATGGAAACCTGGAGGAGTGGCCTAGATTATGGACAGTATCCTGCGGGGAGAGTAGATATTTGTTCTTTTTGCTATCCTACATCCATTTACTCATCTCCTTGTAACAATGCTTGCCTTTCCCTTTGAGAAAAAACTGCTAGCTCATGAACTTCCAGTGGGGTTGACTCCCCGCTGAAGACAAACCTGACAATCAAAGCAGTGCATTCTCTAGTCACAGTGATTTGCTTGTGGTTGGGCACATGATCCAATCAGAATCAGTGAGGAGGAATTTAATTTTACTGTGACTATTGGGAAGAGGGGCATACTCTCTTTTCCAGTGAACTTGAACCCAGATATGTGAGCCTGGAGTTGCAGACAGTCCTGATAAAGGCTTCAGGATGAAACCACAGAGTAGAAGGTAAGGTTAAGAAATTAGGAAGAACTAGTGACATCATTCCCCTTTTTCTGGAGCCAGTACAACCCTGGACTTTCAGTTATGTAAACCAACAAATTCCCATTTTTATTTGTTGTTTTGAGTTGAAATTTTGTCACTTGCACCCAAAATTTTCCTTCCTGACTGACATATTGACTCAGGACAGATCCTCTAGGAGTCACAAGGTTATGGAAAACAAAAATGTTACAAAAAATTGCAAAGACATTACATAGAGTTTCCATAAGCTCTTTGCCTGGTTTCCTCCACTTTCAACTTCTCATATAACCATGGCACATTTGTCAAAACAGTGGTACACTGCTGTTACCTAAATTACAGATTTTATTTTTATTTCACAAGTTTTTCCACTAATGTCCTTTCTCTTTTCCAGAATTCCATCTAGGATACCATGTTGCATTGAGTTGTCATATCTTCATAATTTCTTTTGGTCTGTGGCAGTTTCTCCATTTTCCTTTGTTTTTCATGACCTTAACAGTTTTGAAGAGTACTGATTTGTATTTTGTAGAATGTCCTTCAATTTGACTTTGCCTGATATTTTTCTCATGATTAGAATGAGATGATGGGTTTGGGGGAAGTATACCACAGAAGTGAAGTAGGGTTAAATGCTAACAGAGTTGATTAGATGATGAGGAAATGAATGCACTGTGCACATTGTTGAGTCAAGGAGGCCTCTGAGTGTGAAATATGGTGGTCCTCCTAGGGTTGGCTGTCATTCAGAATCATTTTGCATTGAATACTAAGCATAGAGCTCTTTGTATTTCAAGGAGATGAAGGTGCATCGTGATTTGCTGTGACTGTATAATCATGGCAAATCTGAATGAGTTTTTACTTCCTGAAAATCCGAGACACAGAGATACTAATTTGTTTCAATAAGTGAAAAGTCAGAACTTCCCAAACTGAAACGGGAAGGAACGGCCCCATTACACCTTCTTACTTCCATGAGAAAGGCACCTTCATTTTGCAGGGACTTTTCTCTTATATGAGTCCTGTGATTGGATTTATGCCTGTGCCTCCAAATTATTTTCATAAAATCCTTCAATAGTGCTATGGACTGATGTTTGTGCCCCTCCGCCTAATTCATATGTTGAAATCCTAACCCCTAATAGGATAATAATAGGAAATAGGGCCTTTGGATGATTAGGTCATAAGAATGGAGTGGAGCCCTCATGGAAGGGATTAGTGCCCTTATAAAAGAAGCCACAAAGAGCTCCCTCAATCCCTTCCATCATGTGAAGACACAAAGAGAAGACAGCCATCTATGAATCAGAAAGCAGATTCTCACCAGACATTGATCCTGCCAGTACCATGATCTTGGACTTCCCAGCCTCCAGAACTGTGAGAAATAAATTTTTCTTGTTTATAATCTACTCAGTCTATGGTAATTTGTTATAGTAGCCTGAATGGACTAAGACAAATAGTCGTGACCAAATTTTTTTATACACACAGACACACTCATACACCATTATCAAAGGGTTAAACAGATTCAAACAGAAATGCATTACTAAATCATCTTGCTATATTACCAGGAAATAGAACTGGATCATCCATTTCCTCCTCTCTACTAGTTCATCAATTATTGGGATAGTTATTGAACTTACTGGGCAAAGCTCTGGGAGGGAAAAGCCAATAGAATAGAAACCAAGGATTCGGCCCTAATCCAAATGCCTTATGTCCTAACACAGATATTTATGATTCACATGTCCAAATTAAGTCATGTATGTGAAGCATTGTAAGGTATATGTAACAAGGTTGAAAATTTAACTTTCAGGTGAATTCTTCTACTTAAGTCTCATTAGAAAAAAAGAAAACGTTTTCTTCATCCCCTCACTTACTACTCAGCCTTTGTTCCTGAGGTATGGTGAATTTCCCTTAATTCTAGTTAGGAGTAATTATCTTTTTTTTTTTTTTCTTTTTTGATTCTAGGATTGGAAAGTGGAATTTTCGAAAAAGAATGTTTTTCCTTAACATACGTGTGCATTTGGAAGATCTAGGTAAAAGGTTTAAAAATGGTGGCCCATTGATAACAGACATTTTTGGTTTGGTCTGAAGGACATTTAAAAATATTTGAAATAGTCATCAACATTTGACATTTGGGAGAATTCTCCTAAAAGACTATACTCTTGGCTTTTCTTGTTGAACCAAAAAACTTGGTATTGTGGGGTAGTGCTGCATCCTATAGACAGGATAAGTAGTCCCTAACTTGTCAGTCTCACACTTGGTCAGCTTTACTCATTTGCTTTCAAGTTCTGGTCAACAGAAATGACAATTTGTGGTCACGCCTACGCAGAAAATTAAGGTGGATCGTCTGGAAGGGCAAAGGGAATGGAGGTTTGTGCTTTGAAGGTAAAGAAGGGAGGTTTAACCCCAATCAAGTTGTACCCTCCAGGAATGGAATAGGGACAAGGGAAGAATGGTAAAGAGTCTTCTGGAAGACACTTGTCTGAGGTGGTCACATGCAGAAAGGGCTGGAGCTTGTGAGCCTTGCAAACTAACTGCTCTGTCTCAATAAGAGTCTCCAGCAACTGAACTTGCCACAAAGGACCAGAGCCACTATAGAGCTGTCATCTTTTTCCCGCCCTAAGGGCCTTTTCAAGCACAATGGCAACAGCAACCTCCAAAACCTGAGACCTAGTCCTGCTCCCATTTTCTAGGACCTCATATGCCCAAGAGAAGCAGAAGGAGTCTCAAGAAACCATTGACACTGGAACTGGACTTCCTGCCAATTTTGGTGGGCAGAGAATTGAAGGGAGATTTAACTAGATTTAGAAAAATAAAGAAATGCAACGTTACCTTCATCCCGGGCTTTGGAACAACTTATTCCTGTGAATCAAAATATAAATGTTGCTTTTTCTTCAAGAGAACCTGGACATTTGATTTAATAAGAATCAAGGAAATATATATGATAGTAATTAAATTGATTACATTCAATTATACACACAATTAAGTTCATATTCAAGAATAAGTGGTTGAACTAGAAAGTCTCCAAGCTCCTTTTTGTTTCTAAAATACAGAATATAGGTAATCTAAGAGAACATTCAGAATATAGTTGGTGAATAGAGGTTGAATTATACATTCTGGCAGGTAGAATAATTTAGCAACCGACATACAAGGATGGAGATGTAGATATCTATCTTCATTTTGAAGCCACTGTCACTTAACAGACAAATATATTGCATGGCAAAGATTTAAATTTAATGGAAATGGTGGTTCTTAAACTAAAATTGACAGTTTACTAAGTTAGAATTTACTACAGACCTCTCTTTACAACTGTGAGTAATTTTATTTCTTTCTATCCTAATAAATAGGTTTTGTTTCTGAGCTCAGGACTCATGTATACAACTGCCTCCTAGATATTTCCCCTGGCAAGTCCCATAGGCACTTTGGATTCACGTTATGAATGAAAATGTTCCCAAAACACCCAGTCCTCCCAAACTGCCCTTCTTCTCTATTCCCATTTACTAAGTTACCTGAACTAGACACCAGGGAGCCACCACACGTCATCATAATCCATGTCTAGTTGTGGTCAGATCCTGTGGACTCTATATCCCCAACTCTTCAAGGACATGAAACTGCCCTGGGTCCTCCTAGCTGCTCTTTTTTCCAGATATTCATTAACTCTGGCCAGAACCATTGCAGCAGTCTCTTAACTAAACGTAACCTCCAGCTTTTAATCCTATTGACATCTGCACACTGCCACCAGAATGACCTCTTCATAATTGATTAAAGAACGCAGTGACATACAGACACTTTGGAAGACAGTTTAGCAGTTTCTTACAAAAGCAAACAGAGTCTTACCATACAATCCAGCAATTATGCTCTTAGGTATTTACCCAGATGATTTGAAAACTTATGTCAACATAAAAACCTGCACAAAGAATTTTTATGGCAGCTTTATTCACAATTACCAAAAACGGAAAGCAACCAAGATGTCCCTCGACAGGTGAATGGATAAGCAAACTGGTACATCCATACAATGGAATACTATTCAGAGATAAAAAGGAACAAGCTTTCAAACCTTGCGAAGACATGGATGCATCTTAAATGTGACTTGCTAAGTGAAAAAAGCCACTCTGAAAAGGTTATGTATTATACGATCTTCATTTGTGTGACATTCTGGAAAAGGCAAAACGATAGAGACAGTAAACAAATAATGTTTGCCTGCTTCAGGGGTTGGGAAGAAGGAAGAGTTGAACAGGCAAAGCATAAGAGACATTTCAGGATGGAGAAAGCATTGTGTTTGATAATGTAAAGGTGGACACATGACACTATACATTTGTCAAAACCCATAGAACTTCATAGTGACAGAATATTAATATATGCAAATTTTAAAATCATTTAGGAGGTAAGAGAGGTCCCAGGATGGAATGCAGACTATGGCAAAAAGACTCTAACTGTGTTACAAATATATGAAACAACCTCACTGAAGCAGGTGATGGAAAAAGGTGGTAATTTAAGTAATTTTGAAAATGATTTGGATCTGCAAGATTAAAGGTGAAAGGAACTGTACTTAAGCACTGTAATCTAGCTAATGAAGTTGTTTCCCATGGGTGTATAGGTTAACAATTCTGAAACCACTATGCATGTATACATAATGGAATTGAACAACTGAGTAAATGGCTGGCAGATGGTGGGAAGGAGGTTTCTCACTGCTGAAGTGGAAAGTTACAGATAAGCAAGGGAGAGGAGGCCAGCATGGTTCTGTGGTAACGGATTAGAGTCAGAGATATGAATGTGAACTCATATTTAGCTCCATACAGATACAGATAGTCACATATAGAAATATTTAGGGAAATGTTTATATACGTGGGGCATTATACAAACGTATTTCCTTGTTCTGTCAGCTGAGAGGACCTAGAAGCAAAGACCCCCTGGTAACAATAAGCATTTCTAGTGCCCAGATCTTTCTTTCTAATCTGACTCTCCAATAAAAGGAACCAGAGCTTCTTGGAAAATAGCCAATTCTAGGACTGGGACAGGAAATATGCATGATGAGCTTCAAGTATCATCTCATGCCAGAAAATAAGGAAGTGAGGGGTAACACACACACACACATACTCACTAATGTAGAGACACACCCTACAATTTTGAGGGTATATCAAAGAAACACAGGAGCCAACTAAACGAGCTCCCAATGCCAAAACTGGAACAATTTGAGCAAAAGATAAATAAAATAAAGTAGTATTGGATTATAACACAAAGTATAAAATAAATAACCATGAGTTAATGCTGATTTAATAAATGATTGAATAAATTAATGTACAAGAAAAGAAAATGTCTCATACAGAAAAAAATCTATATAATTTATGTAGATACATGTGGGTTGTGCATAGTGACTTTTTTCCAGAAATACTGTCTGCAAAGGGTGAAAAAAAATATCTTTACAGTAGAGAAAGCTGACAAACACTACCTTAGCCGGATGATCAAGGTTAACATCAACAGTGATGAGTCATGCTGATAGTACGCACCCTTAATATGATGTGATAAAAACGACACTTGACTTTTGTGGTCTTCCTCCCACAAACCCATAACCCCAGTTTAATAACGAGAAAAGCATCTGGTAAATCCCAATTAGAGACATTCTACAAAATACCTGACCAGTACTCATCAAAACTCTCAAGGTTATCAAATACAAGGAAAGTCTGGGAAATAGTCATGGCCAAGAGGAACCCAAAGAGAGATGATGACTAAATGTAATGTGATACCTTGGATGGGATCCTGGGACAGACAAATAGCACTAGATAGAAATGGAAAATCTGAGTAAAGTATGAGCCTTAGTTAATAATAATATATTAATAGTTATTCATTTATTGTGACAAAAGAACTATACTAATATAAGACATTAATAATAGGAGCAACTGGCTGTTGTGTATGTGGTAACTTGCCATTCTATCTTCGTAACTTTTCTGTAAGTCTAAAACTGTTTTAAAATTGAAAAAACTATTTAAAAAAAATGCAGTGCCTACTCTGTGCCAGGCACTGAGCTAGGCACTGGGAATATGGATAATAGTCCCTGCTCTTATGGAAATTATTGTCTGGTCAGCGAGACAGAGATTAGTGAAGAATCACATAAATAACTGTATAAATATTATTAATTTTGCAAAAGAAAGTTATTGGATGATACGATACTCTAACGGAAGACTTAAAGCTAGTCTGAGGGCCATGTGAATTTTCCCAATAAAGTGACATTCAAAGCAAGTAGTAGCTATCCAGGTGTGGATGCAGAAGGGGCTGAGATGAAGGACAACAGTAAAAACAAAAGGAATAGCATATGACAAGGACCCAAGGTGGGAGGAGCTTCACATTTTGATGGAGCAGAGAAAAGGCCATAGTTCTTGGAGTTTTGCAATCAAGATGGGACAGGAATGAGAGAAGCGGGGAGAGAGAAAAAGAGCGAGAAAGAACAGAAGCCAGATCCTTGAGTGGTTTGTAACCTGGGATCCATAGATTGCCAAACGGCTGAAGGGCAGAACGTTTTATTTCAACAAAATTGGTTCGCTTTGTAACCCTATGTGCTTTATTTTATGTATTTAAAAATATTATTCTGAGAAGGGGTTCATAGGCTTTAATAGGCTCCCAAAGGGGACCAACATGGCGCCATGTTAAAAGTATTAAACTTCAACCAAAGTACAATGAGAAAGCATTGAAATATTTTAAGCTGCTTAAAATCCTTCATTGGTTAAACTTGCCCATAGGATAAAGTCCAAACTCCTTGGCAAGTCCTACAAGACTCTGCATGAAATAGTCACCACAGTCTTTCTCAGCATTTTTGTCATTGTTCAGCACTTGCTCTCCAATTATCCATCTTGTTCCACACTCAAATCCTACCAAACCTCTTGAGGTCATCAGGCAAGACCTGCTGTTTCCTGTCTTCTTACTTATGCTCATGCTGTTTCCTGTGCTATAAAAGTCTTTCTTTCTTATCCGTTCATGTTCCCAGATTTGAGTCAACAATAACCTTCCCTATAAACCTTTTCCTGTCTCCCCCAATTGAAATGAAGCTCTCTTCTTCCATGGACCATTATACCCTACATGTTGTAGACAGAATAAGTGGCCCCCCAAATATTCACACTCTAATACTGGGACCTTTGAAATACATTACCTTACTTGGTGAAAGGGACTTTGCAGATGTGATTAAGTTAAAAATTTTGAGATGGAAAGATAATTCTGAATTATCTGGTATGCTCAATGCAAACACAAGAGGTCATTACAAGAGGGAAGCAGGAGTGTCAGAGTGAGAGAAAGAGATGAGACGATGCAATCAGAGGAGAGAGTATGTGTAGAGGGAAGAGAAAGAGAGAAGAGATTTGAAGATGATACACTGCTGGCTTTGAAGATGGAAGAAGGGGTCCCAACCAAGGAATGTGAGTGGCTTCTACAAGCTGAAAAAGGCAAGAAAACAGATTCTCCCCCAGAGCTTCCAGAAGGAATCCCTGCTAACACCTTGATTTTAGGACCTTTGAGCTCCAGAACTGTAAAATAATAAATTTGTATTTTTTAAGCCACTAAGTTTGCGGTAATTTGTTATAGCAGCAATAATAAACTAATACACTAGATATACCTCTATCTGGTTTCTCTTATAGGTTACTGTATTTACTTATGCCCCTCAATTATCTATTACCTATTCAATTAGCTATAAAACAACAACAATTACGTATTGAAGGCCTTCTCTGGGCTTGGTACTGTTCACAGCACTGGAAATACAATGGTGGACAAAACAGTTGAAGTCGTTGATCTCATGGAGATTACAACCCAACGTCTGGCACATAAAGGGTTTTAAAAAATGTTTCTTGGTATCAGTCAAGGCAGTTTTATAATTAAGGACATTATATGTAATGTCTTTATTCAAGTAACAATTCTACAGAAAATGGTGTTATTGTAATTCGTCAGAGATGGTAAGACCATGCCCAAATATTCCACCAAAGTAAATTTTATACCACTGTTTTTGAACAAGGAGGAATTCATAGAGAGTTGGAATTCTTACTATGAGTTTTTTCAGTTCCTGTAAAACCAGATGCACACATCAGGGTGAATTCTATACATTTTACACATGCAGTTGATCCTGGTGATGATATTTCGGGTGAGATGAAACTTCATGCTGTTTGGTTTACCCTGTACACTAGCAATAACCTGAGAACAAATTCCAAACAAGTAAATAATTGGGTGGACCCTCACAGGTTTTTAGAAGCACGTTTACCGGTTGACACTTTTTGTAGTGGCCAAGAAGTAGAACCAGTGTATCAATACTGTACCATAAACACAAAGAATAAATAGTGCTTCATTTTACTTTTCAGTGATAAATCTAAGACTCTTCCAGAGACTATTTGGAATAGATTCTGAGCTTCTAAATGACCTTCCCCTTTCTTCTCAGTGTTGTGCCTACCAAAAGCTAAAAATCTAACTAATGACTCATTGCTTGGTAGACATTAATCTTCTGGTTTTCCACAAGGCTCAGGCTCTCAATCCTGAGACTTAAAGTTCTCTCAGATTCCATCTTAAGGTCAAGATCAGTTTGTATGAGCTGTAGGCAATTTATAGAAAAGCAAATCAGTAGGTGGACAAGTAGGTGGAAAGTGAGGAATGGAATAACACAGACCCGATCGTGGAAGGGTATATCTGATTACTGAATAAAAGCCTCTTAAAAGAGCTGAGAACCAGCTCATATCCCATGAGGACGACTTAGATTTTCAAGCAGAAATTTCTATTGAGTAAGACTGACTCCAAATGGCAGTTAGCACAATTCTTCTGTAACCAGAATGAAGAAGAAAACATGGCTTTGGAAACAGAAAACTTTATTTGAACTCACAAGAGAGATGATTCTACTAGAGATTTTTAGGGTCCAGATAAAGATACTTACTTTTCCTTCCGTCACCTCTCTAAAATGATAAAAAGGAATAAGAAAAACATGAACCCTTTAGAACAAGAGAAAGGAAGACATAACATTAGTGAATATGAGGTTTTCGTTTTTAATTTACTTTACAATGGGAATGGGTTTAGTATTTGGGAGACCACATGCACATCACGATCTTTTTCCTCAAGTTCACATATACTAACTTAATCCATTACGTCTATTCTTAATAGAACAAAAATGCTGACTCCAAGGACTGAGCTATAAATAATTCTGCTTGGTCAGCCTAGGATCCTAAGTCCTATTACAGCAGGCTATCACCTGCTGAGGCATCCAGGGTACATGTGAGATTTAGAGCAGTCAAGGAGCAGATGGTAACTGACTGAGCAGGCAGAGGAGCCATGATTTATAGTGCTTACAGCGAGGAAGTCTGGACGAAGAGAACGGATTGGCACGGCAGAACTAATGGGAAGCTCAGCATTTGTAGGGAACAGAGGTGGAGGTGAGGCCCCAGATGGAGCAAATGGGAGCTGAGCTAAAGACTACACAAGAAGACTCATCCCCAACACCAGCCCCTCTGCACAGAGCACCAGACTGATGCCTGTCTCCTGAACACTCCCACCCTCTTCATGCAGAAACAGACTAGAGCTTTATTCTCTAGAGCAGAGGCAGATTTATTGGGAAGGTTATAAAGATTTAACTTAAAATCCCTCACGTATATGGGCCCCTTCTAAGAGAGAGGCTTGGAAAGGGCCTTCTAATGTGTTCTCATTGCCATATATATTTTAACCACAATTATGTAAAACTGCTATCTCTTTCCAATTCAAGTTCCTCTCCATCATACTCTCTCATTTCAGATGGCCTTGGAGTGGCTATGGGAATTTTGGGGATACGTCTATGGGAAAATTGAGTTGAAGATGCATTTAATTTGGATTTACTGGGATATGATTATGTGGTTTGCAGGCACTTCCGGGTATAAAGTGTTGTTAGCCATCCCAATGTAGAAGGGGCTACCCTTTGTATCAACTACCACTCATTGTACCAATTAAATCTGCACTGTGGCTCAAAGGTGCAGGGACAAAAGTTACACAATGGTATGAGTGTGTCCTGTGGTGTCCAGCACAGGAAATAAGTAAATAATGGAGAATAAACAGGATAGTCTATGGAAAATTCTTCCAATCATCGGATTCATAAATAGTAAGCAGAGAATTTGGTTTTCATCAATGTGTGGTCAAAAAGGAAATTCTCTCTTGTCAGAAAATACTTGATAAGGCAGTTCACAATTATAAGTGCACCATACATATTTTTATGGGAATTACACAGAACAGAATAAGTTGGAATTCCTGTGGGTAGGGACATAAACACATACACACAGCAAGTGTGTATGTGTGAAGCCACGTGATTTAAGTATCCCAATGGATCCGATTGCCTTCAAGGCAAAATGGCCTGAAACAACAAGTGTCAATAGTGTCAAAACTCTTGTATATATTTGAGAATAAGACAAATATGTAGTATGGCTGTTTACTTAGAAACGAAGAAAATTTAGACAAACGCTTAAAGGAATATGAAACAAAAGTGATCACAATGCCAACTGAAATTGGTAGAAATTATTCTGAGACAAAGGAACAACTTGTAAAAAGCAATTTTCAGGTTATATTAAGGCAACAATTCATTTAGAGAGAGAGAAAAATTTTAAATAGAAATAATGGATTTTGGATAATTTGATAATCCAATCAATGAAGAAGTGAGAATCATGTGAACACACTGGAAAGAATGTTAATTTCTGGTTGTTTTATATGAAATACTGACATTGTAAAGATAACGTGAAACTCATAATATGTCACCATGATGAAGACACTGATGACAAGCTGGTTAATGAATGTCATCAATTTCAAGACTTTTAAAGACTAGTCATTATACAAGGCACCTTGAAATGCCCTGAAATCTCTCAGCTTATAATGGAAGAAATGTAATAGAAGGCTCCCCAAATTTGGCAGCAATCTTAATTTATACGACATTACCAATGAATTGTGAAGCTGAAAGAAATGTCTCTAAACTGTCAATAGTTCTTAAAAAAATTCAATCAAGCTAGAGGATTTATTTTCCCAGTCTCTATGCAGAACTGATGTTACACAATTGCTACATAAAGAGGCAAAGAGTCTATAGCAAAAAAAAAAATGTAGGAAAAAAAGTATCATAGAGCGTATTAATAAAAATTGTCATTTTTCTGGATTTTGTGACATTTGTGGAATTTGTCAGCTTTTCCAAATGTGCTATTTGTTGTAACTTTTTTTTCTTGTTATAAAAGCCACTTTCACACTCAATTTAGATGCATGATTTGGGATCCTTTTCATTTAAGACAGTCCCATGTTGTAAATGCTTCAAGCCCCACAAAGCTTATATCTGTCCCTACTCAAGACATCCTGAAAGAGACAGCCTTGGGGCTCACAAGGATATGCAGGGCTGAACAGAGATCAGCTGAAAGGCTGCAGACCTGCCTGCGTTGACCTCTGCCCAGTCACCCACCAGAAGCTGCAAATCTGCAGGCCTTATCCACGAACGTGGAGCTCTAGCTAGCTCTTTAATACCATAATTTAAAAACAAACAAACAAAATATGTTATAAAGAATTGCAGAAATACTATAAATACATGTGACTCAGATCTATCAAATATATTAATGCTTCCCCCTATTCTCTTTGAATATAGTTTTTAAAATATCACACTTATTGTTGAAGTCCCCTTTGAAATCCTCCTCTTTCCCTCACATCCTGCATGCTAATTTTAGGAGTTCTTGTTGGATTTTCTTCTTAAATATATCCCACCTCTGGTCACTGCTCACCCCTTCACTGCTAACACCACATGTTAGGCCACTGTCACTTCTCATGGAGACTAGAGCAATAAACAGCCTTACATGGATCTGTTTGGCTCTACCTTTACAGTCAGCTTTCCATACAGCACAATGATCTTTTAAAAATTTAAATCAGATTGCTCCATTACCTTATTTTAAAACCTTCCAGTGGCTTTCCATTGTAATGGAGAAAGAAATCCACATGAAGTGAGACCCGGAGCAGGCCCCCTCAGAGAGCTCGTCTGTCACCACTTCTTCACCAGGCTCCAGTCACTGAGACCACTTTAAAAATAAGCCAATCTGGTTCCACCTCTGACCTTCACACCTCGTGCTTCCTCTTCCCCAAGATCCACCCTTAGACCCTTCAGGCATTGTCCAGGTTTCAGCTCAAGTGGCACCTTCCTAGTACAACCTCCCCTGACCACTGTCAGAAAGCAGCTTCTCCGCTCCCACCCCTTTACACCGTCTTACTTTCTTCACAGACGTTTGCTAATCTGTAATTATCTCATTTATTTATTATTTGGTGTTTTTGGTCTATTTTCAACACTGGAATGTAAGCTCCATGAAGGTGAGAGATTTGTTTCTTTTTACATTGCTTTATTTCAAGCAGTGCCTGTCACATTGCCGGCAAGTACTATATTAGTGGAATAAATTCAAATTAAACTTCTCAACAACACCACTGGATGTTAGCCAATAAGGGAGCAATGACTTCAAAAATTTGAGAGGACATGGTCTTCAACTTGGAATGCAACATTCAGCCAAGTTTTTAATCAAATGTGAGGGCAGAAAGGGACAATTCCTGACATGTTGAGATTCAGAAAATTTACTTCCCATATCCCTTTCTTGAGATGCTGGGTAGGTCCCAACTAAAAGAAGAACTAAACTAAGCAAGAGGGAGACATGGGATCCAGAAGGCAGGGTATCAAACCCATCAAGACAGGAAAGCGATGTCTCAGGATGACAGCTGAACAGCTGGCCTAGGGAGCAACTGGTCAAGAATGTGCCAGAAGACAGAGGATGCCGGAAGGAGGCCACCAGGAAGACGACCATCTGATAAGAGAGGTCACTTGAAAAAACAAAAGAAAACAGAACAAAAATAAGATAAATGGTTGAGAGATATTATGGTGCTCTGAGAAAAAAAATTAAGAAATAATATTTGCGTAGTCACAAAACGTAAACCAAAAATAGTTCTTTAATTCTATTAGAAAATGAGCTAAGAGAGCTAAATCCTGTTTATAATAAAAAGAAGTTAATGTGTAAAATCAACAAATGGAGGAAAAACAGTATACAAGTATTTGGAAATAAGACGGTAACTCTGGCGAACTTAGCAAAGACAACAAAAAGTGGCTGCCTCTGGGACGTCAAACTGGGAAGTTAGGAGGTGTGGGGACTCAAAGGGGGACTGTTGTTTTGCTTATCAGTCGTTTAGTACTCTCTATGACTTTTGTGAAAATAAAAATATCTAAAAATTTTAAAGCTCTAATTTCTTCTGATAACAATAATGATGACTACAGCAAAAACAAACAATTTAGGCTTATATTGGCTCTATTATCTATGAATTTGGAAAAGATATATGACTGCCCTGGAGATCTTTTTATCACATTCGTGAATTACATCCATTCACTCCTTTGGTGCACAATGGTTTAGATAACCTTAAAGATTTAAAGGCCAGTTGTGCAATGCACTTTTTGATACTGCATGGTTTAGAAATTACATAGCTATGCCAGGAGTGGGTGGTGTGAGTGTGTGTGTGTGTGTGTGTGTGTGTGTGCGTGTGTGATGTTTTCAAAAAATGTTGGTAGATATGGTCCAGTACAAGAGAAACTTGAATTCTTCCAGTGAAGTCCCAATTGGCCTGCAGTGGTAATGCTTATGGGAAGATCAAAATTGTGCATGTGGTAATGTCTAAGACTTCGGAAAAAACCTTTTAAATATTAGCCAGGCTCTTTGAAGTGAATTCAAAATACTGAAAAATAATTCATAAGGAATGTCCTTTTGGAAGTGGGGGTTGAACAAGGGCAGAAATGGCTTTCATTTCATGACTGATTTTGGAGGTAAATAAGCATACTTGTAAATAAAATATGAAGAGATTATAGATGAAGTTTTTGTGCTTCTAATGGTAATGAGGAACACAATAAAAAATTTTTTAAAAGCAGTAACTTTCAACTTGACTTTTGTCCAAACCAAACAGAACTTGAAATGTAAAAGTTTTGACATTTATAAAATGAAAAATCTTTGTACTTTTGCATAATCCTAAATAGTTCCCCATTCCTAACTCAACAGTTGTTAGTAACACAATACTAGGTTGCATCATTTTCACCGTTATTGGGCAATGCAGTCTGGCTCCCTGCAACTATTTGTTGACTAGTTCTTCACCCACAGGAGTAGATTGAGCTGACCTTCCTCTCTATGGGGGAGGGAACCTGTTCCTAGGACGAAAAAGCTGGCAGCCTTCTGCCAAGACTCACTTTCTTCCTGAGTCATTTTGCATGCAAACATCCTTGGCTTCATCTGATGGGGAGAGTACGAGAAGTCTGTCTGGGAGAAGTCTATTTAGGAGCTTGGAAGGATGAGCATTACCTTAGTTTTCTGAGTTTTGAGTGAGAAAAAGAGAATGAGAAAAGACAGTTCTAGATGGGCAGGGAGGCGATCTCAAGGGCTCTGTCCGCAGTGTTACCTGCTTAATAAGGTGGTTCTGGGAAAGGAAGCCATGCCTGGTGCCACAGCCAGTAAAAACAAAACAACACAAAACAAACAAACAACAGGTTTTTATCTTGCCAGAGTTTGGAGTCCAGGCTGTTGCTAGGCAATCTCATGTAGTAGAAAATTCGTTGTATGTGGCTCTTCACTTTAATGCACTCTCCTCTTACTTCCACTTCTTCGGGTACCGAGTATAGAATTTTCAAGCGCTACTCTCCCAATCACAATGAGCCTGCCTACTCATTAGAACAAGCCTGGGATCCAAGTTTTGTTGGGTTTCTTTGAGCAAGAGTTCTGGGGAGAGTCACCTTTCTTCTTTGGCTGTAAAGCTTTAAGAAGGTAAGCTAGAGCTGACGGGAGACTCTTCTTCTGGCCTCTTGGGGACAGCCAGTTTGAAAGAATAAAGCCAAACAAGAACATTCCAGAAATTTATAGAGGAAGGTGAGAGAAAGAGACCTTGAGGGTGAGAGCCATTAGGAGAGTTAAGAGGAGAATGAGACAGTAAATGACTGCAAACAAATGCAGGATGTGTTCATGAGGCCATTTCCAAGTCTGTTCTGTCTTTGGTTTGGTCAATAAAGTCCCTCTTTTAATTTAAGGTAATTCAAATTGGGGTTGAAAAATGCAGCCAAGAGTCCTCCCTTGAGAGATAGTAATGATCTCAAAGGGAATAAAAGAGTCGATGGTGGATTTTTAGATATTATAACACTTGGGCAGAGAACCTTTTGAGCAGGGACCCTTCAGCTTTCCCTTGTGACATGCTGACACTGCTCCTGAAGGGCACCAGGTTTAAAATAAATTTATCAAGATGCAATTGATGTGAAATAAACCCCATATATTGAAGCAATATTATGAGTACAATCTGGTGAGTTTTGATATATTAATATACCCGTGGAACCATTACCAAAATCAAAGTCATGAACTTATCCATCACTCTCAGAAGTTTCCTTGTGACCCTTTGTAATCTCTCCATTCACATCCTAACCTCCCACCCCTATCCCAGGCAAACGACTATCTGCTTTTATGTAAATGGAGTTACACTGTATGTACTCTTCCGTTATTTATTTATTGTGGGTCTGGATTCTTTCACTCAGCATAATTATTTTGTGATTTATCCATGTTGTTGTGTGAATCCGTAGTTTTTTTTTTTTAATTGCTAAGAGTATTCCATTGTCTGGATATGCAATTTTTTTATCCTTTCACCTGTTGAAGGATATTTGGATTGTGGCCACTTGTGGGTATTAAAAATAAAGCTGCTCTGAACATTCATGGACAAGGTTTTGTGTGGATGAATGTTTTTATTTCTCCTGGATATAAATGAAGGAATGAGATAGCTAAGTTGTATACTAAATGTTATGTTTAACTTTTTAAGAAATTGCTGAACTGTTCTCCAAAATGATTGAACTATTAACTTCCAATAGCAGCGTATTTCTAGTTGCTGCCATTCTCACCAACATTTAGCATTGTCTGTCTTTTAATCAAGCCATTCTAACGAGTAGTTGTGGTTTTAATTTGCCTTTCCTTAATGCTAACAATGTCGAGCATTTTTCTTACACTTAAATGCCACCTTTATATCTTTTTTGATGAATTGTCTGTTCAAATCTTTTACCCATTAAAAAAATTCTAAAAAATTTTTAAAATGGCATTTCTTAGGTATAACTTACATATCATAAAATTCACCCGTTGTCAGTATAATCTCTAATGACTTTATACAGTTGTGCAACCGTCACCACAATCCACTTTTAAAACATTCCCATCACATCAAAAAGCTCCCTTCTACGCATTTATAGTCAATCCCCATTCCTACTCCCAGGCAACCACAGATCTGCTTTCTGTCTCTAGAGATTAGTCTTTTCTAGAAATTTGATATAAGTGAAATAATAAAATACACAGTCTTTTGTATTGGGCTTCTTTCCCTTATCATCGTGTTTTGAGGTTCATCCATGTCGTTGCATCTACCAGTAGTTTGTTCCTTTTTACCGCTGAGTAGTATTGCCTTATATGCATAGACCACATTTTGTTTATCTATTCACCAGATGATGGACATATAGATTGTTTCCAGTTTTTGACTACTATGAATAATGCTACTGTGGACATCTATGTATAAGTCTTTGTGTAAACACATATTTCCATTTCTCTTGGGTAGGTACCTAGAAATAGAGTTGTTGGGCTGCATGATAAGTAAATATTTAACTTTTTAAGAAACTATCAAAATATTTTTTCAAAGTGGCTCTTCCATCTTACATTCTCATCAACAAAATATGAGGGTTCCAGTTTCTCAGTTTCTTTCTATGGGATTCAAGTCAAACAACTCCCCATGCTGGTACATGTGACCTTCCCCTCCAGAGGGCTGAACGAGGGATGGGTCTCCTGCCAATGGGTGCTTTAACATGAAAGGTCTGTCCATGCGGACTGTGGAAACCAATTGAGCGATCTTCTCCCTAAGCAAATTTGACATAAAGACAGGGTGAAGTGATTGTTACATGACACATGGAGAAGGAAGCAGAGATATAGAGGGGTCAAGACCAGTGCCAGTCAAGCACTAAAGTAGGGCTTAGAGAAATGCTCCAAGTGGGGAACCATGAAAGAACCTGGTTTGTACCGGAACTTGATGGGTCTCCCCTCTGACCCAGCCACCTCTCCTCCCCTCTATCTGGAACCTTCCACTGCACCCTCTAAAGTAGCCCTTCAAGTTCAAAGAATTCTCTCATATCCTCACTGTCTCCTTGACCTGTTTTTGTCTTCTCTAAAATCTGACTGTCCTTTCGAGATTTCTCTCAGATTGAGGTTGCTTGTCCTCTCACAAACCACACCCATCAGGGTTAGGAGGTAAAGTCAATGTTCCCTTCTCTTCCTCATTGCCTTTACTACCTCCATGCCTTTTTGCCTCAGGCTAGATCTTCACTCCTTTGTTAGACAAACAAATAAACAATGCCTGTTCCCATGAGACTCAGATCATTTGACCATAACCCTCTACCACACTCTTCATTCTATCATTCTGCTATATCTTTATTCATTGAACACCCACAGTTTCTGTTTTCCTTTCCTCAAAGACTTCCTTGACGTAGGCAACCCACTCAACCTCCTTGTTTCTGAATTCCTTGAACTCCTCATCTCCAAGGCCTGTCCCCTCCATTCCACTCTTGCACCTTTTTCCTAAGTCACACTTAGGAACTTGTCATCACTACTACTCCACCTCTGAAATTACTGATTTGAACGTTCCCCTTTCTGACAACAACTTCCTAAACTTCCAACTTGTTTGGTAAAGTACCTCCTCTCCAAGTGTCCTTTCACCTCATCAGGACTTCCCAAACATTGACAACCGTACTCTCTCTTAATCTATCAAACTCCTCTTGTCTTCACTTCCCTCTCTCTACAACTCAGATTCCATGTTCTATTTAAAAACACTCTTTTATGCACTATAATTTCCCATACCTTGTCCTTCCATCACATTCACCTTTTAAAAAAAGAAACAATTTGGGGGCTGGTCCCGTGGTGTTGTGGTTAAGTTCAAGTAGCCCAGGGTTCAGTTCCTGGGCATGGACCTACACCACTTAGTGGCCATGCTGAGGCAGCAACCCACATACAAAATAGAAGAAGATTGGCACAGATGTTAGCTCAGGGTGAATCTTCTTCAGCCAACAACAACAAAAAAAGCAGTTTGAGGAACTCCACCATACATTCTCTTTATGTGTATGCCCAGGCAATTGAGGGTACAGGTGGACTATATATTCATGGTCTCCAACTTAAAATGGGCTCCCAATACTGCCTAGCAACACTTTTCAACCACTCTCTTCAACAACTGCCTCAAAGCACTTTTCTATTCTCTTCAAACCTTTGACCACTCCCCAATGATATGTGCCTCCCTACTCACAGCCTATGACTTTGTCTCCTGTATCATAGAGAAAGCAGACGTCTTTAGACACACTTGCTGAATTTTCCATCCACCAGATCTACAGCTCCACCTGTGAGGTTTTTGCATCCCGTTTCTTCCCTCCTATTACAGTGCAGGAGGCATCCTTCCCCTGTACTTTCTTGTGTTCTCTGGACCTTACACATGGCCACTTTCTCAGGAGCTCTTACTTTACCCTGTGTCTCACATGTGTGTTTGATCTTTAAATTTCCCTCTTTCCTGGATTCTTCCCAGTAGCATTTAAAAATACTGTAGGCTCTTCAACCTTAAAGGATATCTTCTCTCTTTCATCCCCTTAAAAAAATTCTCACAGAAACTTCCCTGGACTCCACATCCTCCTCCAACTGCTAACCTCTCTCTTCCTTTATCTTCAGAGCCAATGCCTTTAAAGAGTTGTCCTTAATTGTCTATTCTGATTTCTGTTCTTCACTCTGTCACTAAAACTGTGTTTATGAAGGTCACTAGGGAACCCCACGTGGCTAAATCTAAGGGATCCTTGAGGTCTTTTCTTACTTGACCATTTTAACCCAGTTGGTATATTGTCCACTTCCTCATTCTTGAAACAAAATTAGGCTGGCCAAGAGACAGAGTACATAGCAAAGAAATGTATTACAATTGGGGAACTGGAGAACTGGGTTCTAGGCATCTTTTCTCTGACCCCAGCCTTTCTGCTATGATGTTATTTACATGTCTAAGCTTTAGGTGTCACATTTTTAAACTAAAGAGAAGACTTCAAGTATGAGAAAGTAGGAGTGGACCAGATGGCTTCTTGAAGTCCTATTTAGCCCCTGGAATCCACAGTTGCTGATTTTGAGTCACACACCAGTTAGCAATCACATTTGTATGCATGGTTCGGCATTTCCATCTTTGAAGTGAGACATTTTCTCTTGCTGCGTAAATTACTTCTAGGTTATAAATTCACCTTTTGAAGCAATATTAACTCTTTCAGGTCTTCAGTCTACTCTTTGCTAATGACTGGATTTTCCAGAGAGGAATAGCTAGTCAATTGAAATATCAAGCTGGCTCCTTTAGCATGCTAACAATCCTAAACTATCTAAATTCATAGAAATAGAAATTTGCTCTCTGGTCAAAGCACTGAGAGGGTAACGTTTTTCTGCCCCACAGACTAGAGCTCTCAGGAAGACGTATACAATGTCAAAACTGGCCTCAGGACTGTGACTGCTACTTCTTTAGTCTTGGGACGGAGAAATAGTCTTATAAAAAGTCTTGAGGGGAAAAAGCAACACAAGTAACTAAACAGAAAAAACTTTCCTTTGTATTTCTAGACCACCCAATATGATGTGGTGGAAAGAGAATGGACCAGGAGCTACAACTTGATTTAAACTTGGTCCAATCGCCAGTTTGCTCTCTGAAACCAGGCAAGCCATCCCAAGTCACCCATGTATAAAATAGGGCAGTAAGATACTTATTAGGCTTCCCAGCCTGACTGTGAGACTCAAATGAGCCAAAGAATAGAAGGTACTCTAAGAAGTAGAAAGTGCTCTGTAACTCAAGACCTTTACAAACAGAGAAATAACAATGTCCTAGAAGAAAGATCTATTGGAGCAAGGAATCTCAGAATCCATTTGCAGTAGATAGGGCATTAGGTTAATACTTCAGTATACCCAGGTATCAGAATATTGGTTTGTTGGGGAGAGTTTGAGGAAGGACTAAGCTGATGAGAATTGTTGGTTCCGATCTTCTCTCTGAATGCTGCTCTTTTAGCTTGCAGAAATGAGCTATACACTTGAAGGAGGTAGCTTATGACTTCTTAACCATAGAGATTCCATTTTGCAGAAGTTTTCCGAAAGAATTATTGTTTAAAAAAATAAGCATTCAGAAAGAAATACAAATCTTAATGGAGCAAAAGAGAGATAATTTAGATTTATTAATTCCTTTAAAATTTTAATGATTTTGAAGAATATGGGCCTGTGTCTCACTGGTATTTATGAGAGAAAAGATCTTCTTCTCCTTTCTTTAAGTTTCTGTCCCTAAAAGACACTATATAAGAAAGGTAGAAGATCCCTCAGTCTATCTGACTTAATCTCATCTGAAAGATAGTAATGTGAAAGTCAACTCACCTACATTAGAGTGTATGAATTTAGCCACTTCATTTTCACATTATTGTCCCTTCTCACATAGTCCTGCACGTGGTACTGTTGTAATCTTACTTTTCCCTTAAAAAATATATCAAGGAAGACCCAATAGTTAGGCACATTATTTTGTGCACAGAAATTTACCTTTCTCCTACCATTCATGATTTGAATTAGGGCCTGCTAAAGAAATATTTTTTAACATATCTTTCTCTCCTCCCCCATTTTATTCCATGAACTTGCTGCTCCACAGATGGTTAAAGGTCTGCTGTTCACAAGCGGTCTTGTGAAAAATTGTTAAATGATTTCACAGGTCATCCACATTCCATCAAATTGAGGAAATAAAATTTTGGTCTCATGGATTAGTAGGCTTTTTTGGAATTCTACAGTACGAAGAAGAAGATAAAGCTCTCTATAAATACATGGGATAGTCTATTCTACTTACTTATGTCTGCAAGATTCTTACTTGCAAATAACAGAATCCATGACAGCTGGTTTAAGCAGAGAGGGATCTGCTAAGGATTATCAGATCACTCACAGAAATCTCTGGAACAGCCAAAGAGGGAACTATTTTAGCAAAAGCACCACAGCAGCCAATGTCTGCCATTTGGCACTGTCTGTGCTAGAGGACAGCGTGGGGGAAACTAGGTCCCATGCCATTCAATACTCTTTTTGTCTCGTGTCCTTAAATTTCCATGGAGGAGGAACACAAAATGGCTTTAAGCTTTTGAGTAGACACGGGAAACGAGGTGGTTGAGATTGATAGATATGGAAACCTTTGAAACTATCCTGGATGTTTTTCTCCCCACTTTGTTGACAGCAGTGTTTCCCAGTATGGGACACTTTCCTCTGCCAACGCTCAAGATTCTTTAGGCGGCACAGGATCATGACATTGTATGACACTGAACCCACATGGAGAAATGCATTGCTCTTAAATTCTTTAAATTCTGATTATATTAGGAGAAAGTCTTGGATTTATATCAGTGTTTTTAACAGTTTTCTAACCCTTGCTAATATCCCTTTTTAACAAAAAAAAGCAGACCTCACTAAGGTTTAGAACCTTCAGCAGGTAGGCAATGGAATTCAGTTAGGTTTTAATAATATTGTTTTGGTCTTATTGTATTTATTTTTATTCATGGCACTAATGCTGGTTTTTTATTTCCAGGTCATAATGTTCCTTCTAAAATAAAAAGAAATTTCAAATAAAAAAGTGAGTCAATTGAAAGAAAATACTAAATATGTAATACATATGTAGTAAGTAGATATAGCAAAAGTCATGAAGGTGGAGGGCAAATGACTGAAATCACAGAAACACTGCCTTATAGAATGTTTCTGACTCTTTCTACATGTCACATTAATTTTCCTCCAATATGTCCTCAAATTTTAATAATCCCGTAGGATAGCATGATAGTTTGTCATCAGACAGACCTTTGTTCAAAGCCCAGTCCTTCTACTGTCTAGCTTTGTACCCTGGGGCAATTTATTAAACTTCTACCTGAGTTTCTTCATCTGTAAAATGGAGATAATGTTAGCTTACAGAATGGAGTGGATTATGGAGATGATAAATGTTGACTGCCTCACTGTGTCTACCACAAGGCAGAGGTTCAAAAAGTAATAGCTAATATTTTCAAAGAGGGTAGATATTAGGCATCTCATTTTACAGATGAGAAAATTCAGAGTCAGAGAAGTTATGTGACTAGGATAAAGTTAAGTATAACATACTTTGGGTATAATCATTTCTTTAGCATTGATTTAAATTTCCAAAGCCACCTTTCATAACTCTCTTGATGGAAGAGTAGCTAGGAAGGTGTCTGCAAAGACTCGACTCCATTGCTGACTCAGGGCCGCATTTTAATAAATTGCTAGTTACCTTCAGTAGATGACCATAAGTACTGATGATTCTATGTGTGTAAACTTGATTCTTGAGAGATCCTTTTCAACTTTCTCTCTTCCATGACCACAGAGTGTAGGTATCACTCAACTAAGTGTTGTTGGTGACAAGAGGGACTGAATGAGAGGGCACAACAATGAAAATTAATCTTCGCTACTGGAAAACAAAACTGAAAACAGGAGCAATTTCATTTTTTTTCCTTCAGTAGTGGAGCCAGAGAAACAATGGTTTATGAGCAGTCATGTGCTCAGGTGTGAAGAGGCTAGACATTGGGACTAGGGACCATAGCAAGAATAACCTTACTCAGAATTATTATTATCTTATGAGGCTACCATTTTGCACAACCTCTCTAACCAGGCCAGATTGGTGCAAGAAACCGAGCTCATTTTCTCTTGATAAAGGCAGGCTGGCAATCTCTAAGTGTGAAACTATGTCACATATTCTTGACATTTCTAGATTAAGAAATAATCTCTTTTATTTTTTTTTTAAAAAAGGAAGCTCAAAACAGATATAAGACCAGACTAAGAACCAGTGGGGAAAAAATAGAATTAGGAGCTTGAAAATCCTGACTTAGTGCCCATGCAATCTTAGGCACTGCCACCCCCTCCATCCTCACACACTAGTCAATGTGGTTTGGACCACATTTACTCAATACTTACATTCACTTGCTTAAGAGACTGTGGTACCTTATTTATCAGCATGTAAATAAAGTGCACTTTTCAGTTGATGGGGCTTTTTTTAACCCTTAAAGTGAAGTGATTATGTTTGTATCACCTTCTTCTGGAGCAATTCAATAGCAATTCACAGCATCCTTGTTACAACAATGATTATGCAGTTGCATGAAAGTATTGACCATGACAGTTCCACATGGAAGTTCATGAAGATGAAAGTTTGAAAGTCAGAAAATGTCATCAGCGTAAGTAGTTGCAATTAGCTCTGAAGGTAAAAGATTTAATCTATTTTTACATGAATTTTTGATCAACATAGCTGTACATTCTGGATTGCCCTTTTATGTAATTTGTTAGCTGATTTCTTCACAAATTAGACATGTAAACAGGAAATGATCCTAATGAAAAACATTGATGATGTATTTGTTCAAAACTGCCTGAGATTACTTAAAAAATAAGACATTTGTCTACGAGAAACACATGATTCTGGCAGAGGGCTAGAGTTCCCATTAAATGGTTAATCTACTAAAGAAGCCAAGACATTCAGTAAATGTAGGGGTTTCAATCTCAAGAGTGAGGCAAAGTGGCAACTTGCCAGGGAGAGATGAAACAGGTTCATAGAGATGTTTGTTGCAAGCATCTTGATTTGTGGCAAACTCGTTTGCCTCAGGAAGTCACTGACGGGGGGAGGAGAGGGAGTAGATGCTGTAGTTGTGTCTAGCCCTGATCCAGACAAAACAGCGATCAAAACCCAGGAGCTGACATTCAGTCATTAAAGATCTCAGCCGTTTGTACAGTGCACCTCACTGACACTCAAAACATCTCAAAGAAAGCAGAATCTCAATTTCCCGAGCAAGGAAATAGAAAACTGCAATGTCTGCATGGTTTTATCTAAGCTCAGATTGGAGCAGTAATAGCATTAAAATAGAATGAGTTTAATAATAAATCTTGGCAATATAACTGTGATCTACAGAGTAGTAAATTTTTCAAGTTCATTTGCTCTGCCTCCTTTTAAACAGTATACAAGTGTACTATGTATGCATATACAATGATGCCATTATATCGTGGCAGCAGTGGAAGAAATGGCTATGGCATGATTAATTGTAGAACAGAATTACTTGACAGCAGAGCTGTCAAATATCAAAACGCTTGCCAGTTTTTAAATTGGGCAAGTCGAGGAATGTACATTGTTGCTATAATAGAAATAAACCCACAATTTGAGTAAAAATTAACTCTTTATAGGGCCTTCCTCCTTATCTACACAAAAGTCAAAAACAAAAACAGAATTAGAAAAAAACCCTCCACAGACCAGCTTACATGTAGACAGGCATTCAAGATTGATGACTGGTAAAGAAATAAAGGAGCAGCATCTGTAAAGCTCTTTGAAGTTTGCAAAGAGCTTTCACGTACATTATTTTGTTTAATCCTCATAACAACACTATGAGATTGATTGGGCAGGCACTTCAATTCAATTTTCAGTGAGGCTTACTCTGGGCCAGGTTTTATGCTAGACACTTAAGATAAAAAGATAAATTAGACGACATCCCTGTAGCCAAGAAATTTAACAGATAGGGAAACTGAGTCTGAGAGAGAGAGAGGTGTGGGAAGTTTTTACTTTAGAGTCCAAAAATCTATATCTTTGGATTCAAAATCTGATGGTTTTACCCTTTTAACATGTACCTCTAAAAAAATGAGCCAATTTAGTTGAGAGAAACACGTTTTTGTTGAAAGCTGGTCTCTAAGGCACTCTGAATTTCATACAGTGAAACCAGTTTAGCAGATAACTCAATTCAAAGATTACCTGCCTATTAAAGCAAGGGTTTGAGACCACTAATTTTATTTCGTCTAGGAGCAGTGCTGCATAAACTTGCATTGAAACAGAGTGAACTGTTCAGCTTCAACATGTAAAGAGCTTGGAAGACATCACTACGAGCCTTATAACAAGAAAAAGCTGGACAAACTGAAAATCAGTGACTTTTCTTGAACCCATCAGAGAACTAAGACTGCAGGGCAAAAGCCTTCCCAAAATTTGGAGAGACAGGCACATCCAGAAAGACAGAGCCATAATCTGTTTACCTGGAGCAGAAGCCACACTGGAGCCATACACTGGGAGAACACTTAATGGTAACTTCCTTGAATTGCTGAAGGCTGAACGTGGACCAGCCAGACCTAAAAACTCCTGGAGGCCCAGTTCTAGGGCATGAGGGGAGCCACACTGTTGTGTGTGTAACCTGGAGGAACCCATCACGTTCTGCCTTTGAAGGCTGGAGAAAACTCTCTTTGTGTTTTGGACAGAGGAGGGTAAATGTAACTATGTTGACATATACCAGGGGAAAAGTAACTATGTAAGTTAGGTTGACAGTGTGTATCCTTGATACAATGTGATAAGAGTGGTGCTTTCCCTCTGTGCTCTTCCTCCCCAAAATCCACAACCCTAGTCAAATCTTGAGAAAAACATTAGACCCCATTTGAGAGTTATCTACAAAATACGGGACAAGTACTCCTCAAAACTGTCAGAGCCATCAAATGCAAAGGAAGTCTGAGAAACTGTCACAGTCAAGGGGAGCCTACACATGATGACTAAATGTAATGTGGTGTCCTGGATGGGATCCTGGAACAGAAAAATATATTAGGTGAACACTCAGAAAATCTGAAAAAAGTATGAACTTTAATAATAATAACAGTGTATCAATATTTATTCATTTATTGTAGCAAATGTACCTTACCAATGATAGGAGAAATCAGGTGTGAAGTATATGGGAACTCTCGGTGCCTCTTGACAACTTTTCTGATCATCCAAAATTATTTTAAAAACAGTGGGGAAAAAAGTAAACAAACAGAATGAACTGGGTTTTGAAATAACCTCTTAAGCTCCTTGGGAAATATCTATGTTGGGAAGTAGAACTGGTTATGAGCATAATACAGTTCTCTGTCTTGGAAGGCCTCCTCTGTGCCTTCTGTGGGTAAGATATCTGAGGAGTTGTGAGGGAGAAAGTGGTCCTTTGTTTAGTCATCCAGATGGATGAACCACCCTGTGATCTTGGAGTGACAGATTTCAAAGCAGAAAACTGTTATTGGAAATACAATCTGTCATAAAGGAAGCCAACTTCTCTAGACTTAGAGAATGTGAACACCAGAAGGGACCACCGATGCGCTCACATCCAATTCTCTCGCTTTACAAATGGGGAAACTGAGGCCCTGGAGGGGATGCATCCATGTTGGATCCAGAATTAGAACTCAGTTTCCTCTTGTTGCCAATGTTTTAATATAAGAAATTTCAACATATAGTTAAAATAAGGATGCAATAAACACTGTATACCCATCACTGGATTCAATGATTCACATTTTGTCGTATTTGCACAACACTTAAAAGTAAAGTAATTTTTATTCCTTGTGACACTTCATCTCTAAATATTTCAGCATATATTTCCTAAGAATAAAGATATTTTCTATATGCCCATGATACCATTATAACAATAATTAAAAATAATTCCTTAACGTACCTAATATCCAGTCCATTTTCTAAATTTTCCATGTGTCTCTAAAATGTCTTTTATAGAATTTTTTTCCCCAAATCAGGATCCAATCAAGATAGCTCATAGCATTTGATTTTATCTTTAGAATCTCTTTTCATCTGGAACATTCCCCAAACATTTCTTTGCATGATAGTGGCTTTTGGTAAAATGCGTCATGTTCTGGATTTGCCTGATTATTTTCTCTTTATGTCATTTAATTTGTTTCTCTCTCTCCACTGTATTTTCTATACAGGAATTCAAGTTCAAAGGCTTGAGTAGATTCAGATCAAAGCTTTTTGGTAAAAATACTTCATATCTGATGCTCTGTCCTTCATATTGTATCATCAGGAGGCTCACAATGTCAGGTTGCACCCAAATGAGCGATGCAAGGTTTCATGACTGGGTTAAGGTGGTGACTCCAGCTCTCTCCAGTGTAAAGATGAAATATATTCATATGTTACTAGCAAGTAATCTGTGGTTACATAATGTTTTGAAACTAAGCACATATCCTGTTTCTCAATGACCCAACACCTAATGGTTTTAACATCCATTGATGTTCCTTGCCTGAATCAATTATTCCATGGTAGGCTGCAAAAAGGTGATTTTTCTGGTTTTCTCTTTCCTTCTACATATGTTTGCTGAGATTCTTGTGTAAAGAAGAGCTTTTCCTCATCAACTTGGAGTGAATGACTGCTACACCTTAAAAAAGATATGGCAAATTCTTAATTCATTTTCATTAGTTACTAATTTTCAGAGTAATGAGTTAATGTAAGACTCTATCCAAAAATGGCAAAACAGATTTTTAAAATTTTTTCTTTCCTTTCTTTTCTCCTTTTTTTTTCTTTCTTTTTGAGTTTTCACTAGGGAGTCATAGGTTATTATTTACATTCATTATTCTTTCTGATGTAAGTAACAACCTATGACTCCCCAGTGAACAAAATTTGGCCACTGGAAGTTTCTTCAAGTGTCCTGTTGCCGTGTTCCCACTAGTATGTTAGAACCTCCTTATTTTCTAGCAATAGACATGTCAGGCTCACCTTATATCCTGCCTCTGACCTCCTTCTCCAAGGCCTTTGTTACTTTTTGTGGGAAATGATATTTAGAAACTGAAGTCTAGACCCTAGGGTGTGCCCATCACTTCTGGGGTCCTTTCACTGAATGAACAGGAAACATTTTATAAAAGGGTTTATTTGAAGTTGAGCTGAGAATACCTATGCAGGCTCAGAGCACAGTAGGCAATGCATTGTGGTATAGTAGGTGTCGTTTTCATTTTCCAGATGAGAAAATGAGGCTCAGAAAAGATAACTTGCCTTATAGCTCATAAGTGACCAAGTTGGGTTTTAAACCAGTCGTTAGTTCCAAAATCCAAGGTTCTTTTGCTATATTATCTATAATGAGATTTCTATCATGTTTATGCCCATCCAGAGTCCTTATATGTTTGGGAATTCTCCATATTATGATTCCCAATTCCACAAGTTAGAAGCCAAATTTTGCTTTTTCAATTTCCCATCCAGCGAGGGTGTAGCAGGTACTGCCAATTAGATGCTGCCCTAAGATTTCAATCTGATGAACAGTGTGAATCCGCAGGTACTACATAGAATCCATTTTGGTAAAGATGGTGATGGAAACATATGGTTTTGGTGGCTTCAGGGAAAGAGTTTCTGGCTTCCAGTGCCCAGAATCCAAGGTACAAGCAATGTAATCCCGCAGTAGCAGAAGCAGTGGGGTCTTTGCTAGAGTAATTCTTAGTGTGGTAGCTTGGCCATGGTTCCTAGCTGTATTCTCCAAGCCTGAGGGCTGTCCTCAGTGAGTTTTAATAAGTTCCTTTTCTAATTAAACTGGCTAGAGTGAGTTCTGCTGTTTACAACAAAAAACCTTGACAGATTCACTATGCCACTTTCCCAAATAGTCTGCTATAGCAGACTGATGAGCTGCAAGTGAGAAACAGACGTCTCACGAGTTCAGATTGTTTCTGAGCCGGTCTACATGTCATGACCTAACTGTCCCCACCCTAAGTAGACTGCTCACTTTGTTCTGAGCCTTAGAGTCTTACCTTCATACTCAAACTTAGATCTGACTCTTGACCGTCTTTTAATAGTAACAGGGAGAGTGAAGGAAGAGGGATGAAGATACAGTCACAACAAGGGATATGATGCCAGACACCACTAGGAAATCAGTGCTGCACTCAGCAGTGGAGACAATAATGGCACTGAGTCCAAGAAGATGAACATTTTTTACCACTTACTGCTACACATGTTGTGTCTTAATATTCCCAACGACTTTGTGAGGTGGTTTTTTAAAAAACAATTTATGGTTAAACAATGCATGGTTCAGAGAGAATAAGTGACATTTAGTCATTTAGTTTTAAATATGGCAATTGCATGATTTGATTTGGTATGAGCAAATGCTTTGGCAGAGATGAAGATTATGGGGAGGCATCCAGTTAGAAGGCTATTGCAAGACTCCAGGAAAGAAATGACTAACCCTAATAAGCTCCCAGCCTGTAATCCCTCTCTTCTGGATTCAAATGCACCTTTTATAGGACCAAGGATTTCTGCTATACTGGCCCTCCAACCTCAGATCATTAGCTATCATGTGTTTTAGGCATATCTCTATCTTACCACGCTGTACTGAACTCCAACTAATGTTGCAATGGGTGACTTCACCACCTTCTCTTGTGTTGATGATAGGATCACACGCTCATCTCAGCCAACAGCTGGATGGCAGGGCCCATTTTCATTCATTCAACAAATATATATATTAACGCCTGCAATGTACCGGGAGCCAGGAACAGGGTAATAAATAAAACAAGAACAGTCCCTGTCCTCATACAGAGAGAAAGAGAGGGAGACACACACACACGCACGCACACACATACACAGAGAGAGAGAGAGACTAAACAAGGAGTTATAATGCAGTGCAATTTTTTCCCTGGTGATACGAATCCCGTTAGACATAAATTCCCAAGTTCCACCCTAGACTTACTGACTGAATCTCTAGAGGAGGGAGGTTCTTGGGAGCCTGAGTGTTTAATAGATGTCCCAGGTGAGTCTCATCACCAGGGAAGTTTCTTTCCACTAGTTGAAGGGCGCAGTGTTGTGGGAGCTCCTAGAAGGGGCATTTGACACAGTTTTAGATCTGAGAAGGTTTTCTGGAGAAAGTGACAGCTAATCTGAGACCTAGAGGAGAAAAAGTATGTGTCAGTCAGGTGAAGAGGTAGGAGAAAGGGGAAAAGGTTTTTCGAGCCCCTGTTTTTCTCTTCTGGCCATACCCCAGCAGTCAGAGATGCAACCTGGAAAGACTGTTAGGGGCTCCCTCCATGAAACCAGTGGACACTAAGCTACTATGGAAATGTACTTAACCAAGTACACTTGCAGTTGAAAATAATAAATTTCTTTGAAATGGTAGTAATTGCAAATGAAAATTACTGAAGATCCACATAGATTGGGAGGCAGCAATAATCCCTGAGTCATGCTGGGATGAGGAGAGGAGGTCCCTGTTTTGCATGGAGATATAGATACTTCCAGAAGGATACTCTCCCCCTCCTGGACAGTGGACTTTTCGAGAGTTGGGACTGCATCTTGTTCACTGTTTTATTCCTGGTGACTTACAGCTCAATAAATATTAGTTGAATGTACAAGTGAGTTATAAAGTCAGTTGAATAATATTCACATTTCTGTGTGAATTACTTCGTTGGACACAGCTTCGGTCTGTTTTCCTGAACTTCTCTGCACCAGATGTGTTCCCTGTATGCTCCGTCACCAAGCATTCTCTCTCATGGGATCTCTGTAAGCAAGAAAACAGCTCAGAAAGCATCCTGACACCAGTGTGGCACTGTTCTCAAACTAGGAAAGCTTGTGAGGCACCTCCAAGGATATTTAGATGCTGCTCTCACTTACTGTGAGTCTTGAAGTGAAAAGGACGTGAATTCCCATACAACCCAGGGCCAAGGACTCTGGATAATCTATTAGCATTCCAGTGGACACCCAGAAAACTGTGATTTATTCAGGTCCAAATTAAATCTTCGGAGCCCTAAGTCAGTCCAGAAAGTATTTGGTACCCCACTCACCCATATTTAAATCAAAATAAAAATAATACCATGCTGTAAAATAGGTGTAAGGAAGTCCAACAAATTTCTGATTTTCTCCCTGTGATAACTGTTTTAATGCTTTTCTTTATTTTATTTCGGTAAAATATACATCACATAAAATTTACAACTTTAACCACTTTTAAGTGCACCATTCTGTGGTTTTAAGGTCACTCACATTGTTGTGCAACAATCACCACCATTCAACTCTAGAACTTTTTCATCTTCCCCAAATGAAACTCTATACCCATTAAACACTAACTCCCTGGTCTCCCTTCCCCTCAGCCCTTGATAACCACCATTCTGCTTTCTGTGCGTATCATTTCACTGCTTTAAGTATCTCATATAGGTGGAATCATACAGTATTTGTCCTTTTGTGACTGGCTTATTTCACTTAGCATAATGGCTTCAAGGTTCACCCATATTGTAGCATGTGTCAGAATTTCCTTCCTTTCTAAGGCTGAATAATATTTCATATATATTGGACAATTGAGTTGTTTCCAGCTTTGGGACATTAAGAATAATACTACTATGAACATTGGTGTATGAATATATCTGCAAGTTTCTGCTTTCAATACTTTCAGGTATACACCTAGAGGTAGAAATGCTGGATAATGTGGTAATTCTGTGTTCAGTTTTTTGAGGAACCAGCATAGCATTGTCCACAATAGCTGCATCATTTTACATTCCCACAAACAATGTACAAGAGTTCAAATTTCTCCACATCTTAACACTTGTTATTTTCTGTTTTTTTTGTATTAGCCATCCTAGTGGGTGTGAAGTGGTATCTCATTGTGTGTGTGTGTGTATGTTTTTAATAGACTTTATTTTTAAAGCAGTTTTGCATTCACAGTAAAATTGACCAGAAAACTAGAGAGTCCCATATAACCCCTGCTCCCACACATTCATAGCCTCTTCCACTATTAACCTCTTTCACCAGAGGGTACATTTGTTACAAGTGATGAACCTACACTGACACATCAGTATCACCCAAAGTTTACCTTAGGTTTCACCCTTGGAGTTGTCTATTGTATGGGTTTTGACAAATGTATAATGACATGTAGCCACCATTACAATATCATACAGAATAGTTTCACTGCCCTAAAATCCCTCTGCACTCTGCCTATTCATCCATCCCTCCTCATTAATCTTTTTATGGCTTGGTAGCTCCTTTATTTCTAGTGCTGAATAATATTTCATCATCTGGATGTATTTATCATTCACCTACTGAAGGACATCACGATTGCTTCCAAGTTTTGGCAATTATGAATAAAGTGGCTATACACATTCCTGTGTAGATTTTGTGTGGACAAAAGTTTTCAACCCCTTTGGGTAAATACCAAGGAGCGCAATTGCTGGATTGTATGGTATAAGTATGTTTAGTTTTGTAAGAAACTGTCAAACTGTCTTCCAAAGTGGATGTACCATTTTCCATTCTCACTAGCAAAGAAAGAGAGTTCCTGCTACTCCATATTCATACCAGCATTTTGCGTTGTCAGTGTTTTGGAGTTTAGCCTTTTTAATGAGTGTGCAATGGTATCTCATTGTTTTAATTTGAAATTCCCTAATGATATATGATGTTGAGCATCTTTTCATATGCTTATTTTTCATCTGTATATCTTCTTTGGTGAGGTTTCTGGTGATGTATTTTTCCCTTTTAAAAAGTGGGTTGTTAATTTTCTTATTGTTGAATTTTAAGAGTTCTTTGTATATTTCAGATAACAGTGCTTTATCAGATACATCTTTTGCAAATATATTCTCCCAGTCTATGGCTTGTCTTATTCTCCTGACAGTGTCTTTTGCAGAGCAGATGTTTTTAATTTTAATGAAGTCTACTTATAAACTTTTATCATGGACCATGCCTTTTGTGTTATATCTAATGTGCCATCATCATACCTAAATAATCTAGATTTTCTCCTATGTTATCTTCTAGGAATTTTGTTGTTTTGCATTTTACATTTAGATCTCTGACCAATTTTGAGTTAATTTTTGTGAAGAGTATAAGGTCTGTGTTTAGATTCATTTTATTGCTGGTGGATGTCTAGTTGTTCCAGCACCATTTGTCAAAAAGACTACATTTGCCCCATTGTGTTGCCTTTGTTCCTTCACCAAAGATCAGTTAATTGTATTTATATGGGTTTATTTCTGGGTTTTCTATTCTGTTCCACTGATCTATTTTCCCATTCTTTTGCCAATACCACATTATCTTGATTACTGTAGCTTTATAGTAAGTCTTGAAGTCAGGTCGTGTCAGTTCTCCAATGCTGTTCTTTCCTTCAATATTGTCTTGTATATTCTAGGTCTTTTTCCTCTCCATATAAACTTTAGATTCAGTATGTCAACATCAACAAAATAACTTGTTGGGATTTTGATTGAGATTGCATTGAATCTGTAGATCAAGTAGGGAAGAACTGACATTTTGACAATATTGAATCTTCCAATCCACGAACACGAAATATTTCTCCATTTATTTAGTTCTTTGATTTCATTCATCAGATTTTTATAGTTTTCCTCATATATATCTTGTATATATTTTATTAGTTTTATACCTAAGTATTTCATTTTTGGATGCTAATGTAAATGATACATGTAAATGATTTTTTATTTCAAATTCCACTTGTTCATTGCTGGTTGTAGGAAAGTAATTGACTTTTGTATATTAACTTTGTAATCTGCAAGCTTGCTATATTAACATATTAGTTCCAGAAGTTTTTTTGTTGATTCTTCCAGATTTTCTACATAGACAATCATGTTTCTATGAACAAAAACAGTTTTATGTCTTCTGTACATTTTTTATTTCATTTTCTTATCTTATTGCATTAGCAAGGACTTCCAGTACGATGTTGAAAAGGAGTGATGAGAAGGGACATCCTTGTTTTGTACTGATCTTAACGGTAAAGCTTGAGTTTCTTATCATTAAGAATGATGTTAGCTGTAGGTTTTTGTAGATATTCTTTATCAACTTGATGAAGTTCCATTTTATTCCTAGTTTACTGAGAGTTTTTATCATAAGTGGGTGTTAGATTTTGTCAAACACTTTTTCTGCGTCTATTGATATGATCATGTGATTTTTCTTCTTTAGCCTTTTGAGGTGATGGATTGATTTTTAATTGATTTTTTTCTCTTCAGGAAGATTAGCCCTGAGCTAACATCTGTGCCAGTCTTTCTCCACTTTGTATGTGGGTCACTGCCACAGCATAGCCAATGAGTGGCATAGGTCTGTGCCTAGGATCTGAACCTGTGAACCTAGCCTGCCAAAGCAGAATCTGCCAAATTTAACCACTATGCCATGGGGCCAGCCCCCTTTAATTGATTTTTGAATGTTAAGTCAGCTCTAGATACATGGGATAAATCCTACTTGATTGTGGTATATGATTCTTTTTATACATTGTTGTATTTGATTTGCTAATATTATTTTGAGGATTTTTGCACATATGTTCATGAGAGATATAGGTCCAACATTTTCTTGTAATTTTTTTGTCTGGTTTTGGTATTTAAGGTAATGCTGGTCTCATAGAATGATTTAGAAAGTATTCTTTCTGCTTCTATCCTCTGAAAGAGGTTGTACAGAATTGGTATAATTTATTCATTAAATGTTTGGTAGAATTTACTAATGAATCCATCTATGTCTGGTGATTTCTGTTTTGGAAAACTATCAATTATTGATTCAATTTGTTTAATAGATATAGGCCTGGTCATATTGTTTATTTCTTTTTGCATAAGTTTTGGCAGATTGTGTCTTTCAAGGACTTTGCCCATCTCATTTAAGTTGTCAAATCTGAGGGCATAGAGTTGTTCATTGTATTCCTCGTTATCTTTTTATGTTCATGGGATCTGTAGTGTGTCATTGTGGTTTTGATATTTGTTCCTCTAGTAATTAGTGATGTTAAACATCTTTTTTGTGTGCCTATTGGACTTTAATGCTTTTAGAAACATATCAAATAACTGAGTCTGGCCAAGAATTTTGCTCTTGCTACTGATTGCCCTAAGCACATGTTTAGTTTTCTATTGAGATCATCCAACATTGGCTTTACTTCTAGAGAAGGGAGAGAAACTGACACATTACCACATGGCAGGTATTTTACCACCATAATCCAGGTACTTACCATTTCACTAGGATGACCATTCTATTGGGCTCAAATGCCTCCTTGAAGATAAATGCTTAATAAATTTAAAACAATGCAAGCATTGTATTCATAATCCTGCTGTCACACTGAACGAAGACTTGGATAATGCATGAGCTCAGTCCATCACCAACTTCATTGGAATTAACCATAAGTATATTCTGAATCCATAGGCTGGTTAAGAACTGTTCTTCACTGCTAGCCTCAAACAATCTTTTCATCACACAAATACCAGAGAAGCTCCCTGCTTCTTCTCCTCTCTCAGGTGGTATTCAGCTTTAATCTGCTCCTGTGACTTGTGGTCAAGTCAGCAAGTCCCCCGTTGCCCTAATCTCTCCTCTCCTCATTTCTCTCTCTATCTCAGTGTCCCCTACCCCCATCCCACCTGTTCTTAATGCTGTGGGCTCTTACTCCTAAAGCTAAAACAGAATATACAGGAAGTCCCACCATGCCACATTTAACTTATCTTAAAATAAATGTGCTCAGAAGAGAATAACGAAGACAAATTTCTTGCCATGTTGATTCTGGGACTCAGAGAACTATTTTTCCCCCATAGAACTGTATTTAAAATAACTGGAATTATGCAATAAAAGAAAGGTACTTCTCATCCTGAATATATGTAAAGTTCAAGGAACATCATCTATGAAATGACTGCTTTTGCAAAAATTTCACTTAAAAGATGAGATTTAGGAAGACAGCTGAATTCTTTCTCCTCCCACATCATCCACATATAGAAGAGCTTCAAGTGCTCCTAGATTCAAGTGCAAAAGAGGACAATTTCTTTCCTGTTTATTCACAAGACAGAGAACCTGGGCTCTGATAAGGGCTGCACCTCCTGTCACTGGTGTGTCTTTTGCTTACTTGGAAGTCTCATAACCATGGATATGACTGTTTCCTAGCATGGCCTCTTATTTGAATTATGACTTCACGTAGGGCAATTCTAACGCAGCTCTGAAACAACTAATATTTGCCTTCTGTGAAGCCATAATTTTCTTCATCTATTCAAGATCCTCCAACACCCTACGATGATCTGTAAACTTCTGAAAAGATATAAGATAAAAACAAAAAGGATGGGAAGAACTTTACCCAAGAGCTGAGTGTATGGTATAGCACAGAGATTTCTGGAAACTGCTGGCATTATGTGAGAGGACAACAACAGAATTCTCTGTGTTGTGTGAAGGGTAAACCTGGTTTCAGAAGCAGCAAAGTCATATGGGAGAGAATCTCGACAGGGTCATAACATCTGTCTGAGTCCATACTCTATCCCTTGGCAGCTATGTGGAGTAGGTTACCTCACTTCTCTGAATTGTATTTTCCTCAACTTTGAATTACAGATAGCATGGGTTAAATGAAATGATTTACATGACAGTGATTAAGTTTTAAGTTCCATAGTGCTGCATAAATTTGAAACAATAGTTGGGTTAATATATGTTGTCATTTTTCACACTTTCTCCTCACTTCCTACTCCAGTATAACTTATTCACTTATAGAGTTGATAAGGCATTTCTGCAACAACCTGTAAGAATATGTTCATTCCCTAGTCTTATTAGTTTGCTCATTGGCTTGTTTTTCTATTCGATAATTATGAGGTTCATATTAGTACATATGAAACCTAGTTGGTCTTTATAACCCTGGCTCACATGGGTTAAATAAATAGCTGATATTTATGTGTTAGATACAAGACTCATCAAGGGACAGAGGCCTCAGGCTTGTCTTCATTAGTGTTCTGTGTTAGCCTAGCCACATTCCCGCTGGTATACCAGTCAAATCAGCAGTGTTATTAAAATGCTGAGGCTCACAAAAACATTGTTTTTCTTTTTGACTGCACTTTCCTTGTACTATGTAGAAAATGACAATAGGAACAAGGAGTCAGATAATACTCATCATGCTTCTCCAACAGAAGCAGTCAAATGAAGCAGGCTTGTCCTGTAGTACGTTGGGCTTAGACAAGTCTACCATTTTAGCACAAAATAGCAGGGCACAATATTGCTCAATTCGAGGCTGCTCTGGGTCTAAGCCTTTGGGAACATACACAATATTCTCAAAGCTACTGAAAAGCCCACACAAAGAGATGGATCTTGTATACCCTCATGAATGGCTTGGTGTATACACCTTTCCTGGAAAGTAAAAGGAAATTCCTAGCCTCTGATTCCTGGCTAAGAAAACCCGCCCTCCAGTTGGAAACTATCTGTTTGTTAAATGTGACTAGAATAAAGACTTTAAGTGACTTCATCAAGCATTTGGAAACCATGTATGAAAGAACCTGACCAAGTATTTCATACCTTCAGTGGGTAATGTGTATGTGTGTGTGCGTGTGTGTGTGTGAGAGAGAGAGAGACAGACAGAGAGAGAGAGAGAGGGAATTATGACCTCTGGGAACTTACTCTGTACAATAGGAGAGAAATCTTTCTCTCTTTTACATACTGGTAGGGAAAGTGTTCTGCCTAAGAATTTAATTCTATTAGAATAGACACTGGAATTTCAATCTTTCTGTTGATTCTTTGTGCTGCTGAAGGCCAGAGATAATCACTCTTTGTTTATCAGAGTTTTCCAATAGTTTTTAAAGATGCAAAAGTAGACTAAAAAATATTGGAGGCTGAGTGAGTATAGAGACAGTTAAATTTCTCTGTATAAATGTAAGCATATTGGAAAACTATGAGCAGACCCTTGGAATAAAATACCTCGATGGAAGGAAAAGAGACCAGAAAAGATGGCAAGCTCTGGCTTAAGGAATTCCTGCTATAAGGAATTACTCTCGCAGGGAAAGGATGCTGATATTTTATGAATATGATGCTTAATATTAATTTTGAAGTTATTGCTTGGAATATACTGTGCTATTTTCTTCAAACTTCAGTAAAACCTGATTCATACACAAGTCTATGCTAGTGGTTCACTAGGGAAATGAAGAACTCCAGGTCATGCCAACAAAAGGAGGGATGGGTGGGGGTGGAGGAGGGAAGACAAGGGACACAGAAGGTGAGTTTCAGATCAGAGATCAAAATGCAACATGAGAAATTGGAATCAGAGGTAATCAGGAAAAACATCAGGCACCCAAGAATCCTCAGAGATATGGGGAAGAAAGAGAGAAGTTTGAGCCACTTTATTTGAACATTAAAGACAAAAATCACTGCTGAAATTGAAGGACTTGGGGATACCCAGTTGGTCACATTTAGGAGATACTAGAAATACATACATGCACAAACATTTTTCCCCTATATGCTTTTGCATCTGAAACAAAATATACGAGGTAGGAATCTGGTCATATCCAACCCTATCAGGGCTCCCTGATTTTTTATGTTATACCCTAAGAAGAGCCAACACACATCTGAGAGAGCATTTCCAGATCCTCTGGCCTATTCTTTAAGTACTTTCTGCCCAGAATCAGATTGTTTAAGGAATGCAGAATTAGAAGATGTGGTCGCTGTTGTATGTTTTTGCCAATGGATCATGTTTCATATTCTGCAGCAATGAGGCCCACAGAGACAATCTCGGAAAACCTCGTGGGCAGTGGAATAAGACCACTTCAGCTTCCAAGGAATTCACAATATAGTGGAAGAGAAAGCCAAATACACACTTTATAACAATAAAATGTGATAAGTGCTATAATAGAGTTATATACCAGGTGTTGTGGGCACACAGAGAAGGTAGTTTTTTCCTTTGCTTGGGAAGAACATGGGAAGAGAGACTGAAGGAAGCCTTCATCCACAAGGTGATGTTTGAGCTGCGATTTGAGGGCATCTACTCAGAAGAAAAAGATAAGTGGGACTTTCAAGGATGAGGGAACAATAGGCACAAGGAACCAAGATGTGCAAGAGCTTGGTATGTTCAGAGGACACACAGCCTGTTTGGGGTTGCTCACAGGGAAAATGGTGGGAAAATGGGCAGAATCTTATCATAAAGGACTAGGAAGGACAGGTTGAGAATTTGGACTTAGGAGAGTCACTTTATTATTCTGAGACACCCATATGAATTAGTAGATTGGGACAATCACCATAATCCTTTTTTGAAAGAGGGGGGAGAAAGGCCAAGTCTACAATAGATGGAAGAGCTAGACTAAAACTCAGCTGCTGCTGCCAGCCTATATATTCCTTCCATCAACCCTCACCTCGATTTTATCTCCTCTGACAGCTTGCTGCCCTTGACTATAATTCTTCCCTATATCACTAATATCCACTAATTGATATTTTAATCTCTAGGTTTATCTTGATCCATAACTTTTAACCAGATACCATTTGGGTAAAAATGTTACTACAGGCAGAGACACCCAAACAACATGGCTTGTACTAGAACCTTCTACTCACTCCAAACTACTTTCATTCTCACCATCGTTTTTTTAGAGCTGTTTTAGATTCACAGCAAAATTGAGCAGAAGATACAGGCATTTCCCATGTACCTCATGCACCAACACATGCACAGCCTCTCCTATCATCAACTTCCCTTGCTAAAGGGTACATTTTTTATAACTAATGAACCTATATTGACACATCATAATCACCCAAAGTCCACAGTTTAACATAGGGCTCATTCTTGGTGATGTACATTCTGTATTTAGACAAGTATGTAATGACATGTATTCATCATTATGGCATCATACAGAGTATTTCACTCCCCTAAAAATCCTCTGTGTTCTGCCTAATTATTCCTGCCCACTCTCTCCAACCCTGGCAACCACTCATCTTTTTATCATCTCTATAGTTTTGCCTTATCCAGAATGTCATGTAGTTAGAATCATACAGTATGTGGTTTTCAGACTAACTCCTTTCACTTAGTAATATGCATTTAAAGTTTCTAAATGTCTTTTTATGGATTGGTAACCCATGTCATTTTAGTGCTGAGTAAAATTCCATCATCTGCTTCTTCAATATAGGCAAATCAATCAATGAGATACATCACATTAACAGAATGAAAGAGAAAAATCATATTATCATCTCAATAAATGCAGAAAAAGCATTTGACAAAATTCAACATTCTTTCATGATAAAAACTGAACAAATTGAGTATAGAAGAAAGTACTTCAAAATAAAAAAGGCCATATATGACACATCCACAGCTAACATCATATTCAATGGTGAAAAAGTGAAAGCTTTTCCTTTAAGATTAGGAACAAGACAAGAATGCCCACTCTCACCACTTTTGTTCAACATAGTACTGTAAGTCCTAGCCAGAGCAATTAGGCAAGAGAAAGAAATAAAAGGCATTGAAATCAGAAACGAAGAAGTAAAACTGTCAGCATTTGTAGATGACATGATATTATGTATAAGAAATCCTAAAGACTCCACCAAAAGCTGTTGGACCTAATCAATGAATTCAGTAAAGTTTAACAATACAAAATTAATATACAAAAAAAATCAATTGTGTTTCTCTACATTAACCATGAACTATTGGAAAGAGAAAGTAAGAAAATGATTGCATTTAAAATAGCAATTTTAAATAAATTCAAAATTTATCAGGAATAAATTTAACCAAGGATGTAGAAGATCTTTACTGAAAACTACAAAACAGTGATGAAAGAAAGTGAAGAAGACACAGATTAACGGAAAGATATTCTGTGTCTATGGATTGGAAGAATTAATATTGTTAAAATGTCCATACTACCCAAAGCAATATACAGATTCAATGCAATCCTTATCAAAATTCCTATGGCATTTTTCACAGAACTAGAACAATCCTAAAATGTGTATGGATCCACAAAGACTTTGAGCAGCCAAAGCAATCTTGAAAAAGAATAACAAAGCTGGAGGCATCATGCTCCCTGATTTCAAAATATATTTCAAAGCTGTAGTAATCAAAATAGTATGATATTGGCATAAAAACAGACACATAGATCAATGTAACAGAACTGAGAGCCCAGAAATAAACCCAAGCATATATAGTCATTTCATTCTTGAGGAAGGAGGCAAGCATATACAATGGGGAAAGGGTAACCTCTTCAATAAATGATATTGGGAAAACTGGACAGTCACTTGCAAAAGAGTAAAATTGGACCCCTGTCTTACACCATACACAAACACCAACCCAAAATAGATTAAAGACTTGAATGTTAGACCTGAAAGCTTAAAACTCCCAGGAGAAGACAAGGGAATAAACTCCTTGACATTGGTTTTAGCAATGGTTTTTTGGTTTTGACACCAAAAGCAAAGACAACAAAAGCAAAAATAAACAAGTGGTATTAAATCAAACTAAAAAGTTTCTGCACAGCAAAGGAAACAATCAACAAAATAAATAGACAGGCCATGGAATGGGTGAAAATTTTGTTAAATCATATATCCAATATAGGGTTAATACAAAATATATAAAGAACTCACACAATAGGGAAAAAAATCCAGACAATCTGATTTAAAAATAGACAGAGGAACTCAATAGACTTTTTTTTCCAAAGAAGTCATATAAATGTCCAACAGATATATAGAAAAGGTGCTCACCATCACTAATCATCAGGGAAATGCAAATCAAAATCACGAGATATCACTTCACATCTGTTAGGATGTCATTATTAAAAAAGTCAAGAGATAACAAATGCTGGTGGGGATATAGAGAAAAGAGAACCCTTGTTCACTGTTGGTGTGAATGTAAATTGGTGCAGCCACTGTAGAAACCAATATGGAATTTCCTCAGTAAATTAAAAATCGAACCACTATATGATCCAGCAATCCCACTTCTGGGTATGTAGCCAAAGGAAATGAAATAATTATTTTGAAGAGATACCTGTACTCTCATGTTCATTGCTGCATTATTTGCAGTAGCCAAGGTGTGAAAACAATCTAAATGTTTGTTGATGGATGACTAGATAAAGAAAATGTGGTACAGACCTGTGCCATGCATTAATGTTTTAGTCAACAATGGACTACATATATGATGGTGGTCTCATAAGATTAGTACCACATAGCCTAGGTATGTAGTTGGCTATACCATCTAGGTTTGTGGAAGTACGCTCTATGACGTTCACATAAGGATGAAATTGCCTGATGATGTATTTTCAGAATGTATCCCTGTCATTAAGTCATGCTTGACTGTATATACACACACAGATACACACACAAACACACAATGGGATAATAGTCACCCTTTAAAAAGAAGGAAATTCTGCCATTTGCAACAACATAGATGAACCTGGAGGGCATTATGCTAAGTAAAATAGTAAAATAAGCCAGACAGAGAAAGACAAATGCTGCAAGGTATCACTTATAAGTGGAATCAGGGGGAAAAAAGTCAAGTTGAACTCAGAAAAAGAATAAAATGATCTTTTGCCTCTCAATATAAGCTTTAGAATCAGTTTGCTAATATCCACAAAATAACTTCCTAGAATTTCGATTGGGACTGCATTGAATCTATGCATTGATTTGGGAAGAACTGACATCCTGATGACATTGAGTCTATCTATCCATGTACGTGAAATCTCTCTCCATTTATTTAGTTCTTTGATTTCATTCGTCAGAGTTTTGTAGTTTTCTTATATAGATCTTGTACATATCTTGGTAGATTTATACCTAAGTATTTCTCTGCTTACATATATACATGTATCTATGATGTATACATAAATTTACACAATCAAATGCATCGTTGCTATTATTAGTTCGAACAAACTGTTTATTAGATCAACTAAGAATTAAAAGAACAAAAGTTTTATTTTGCCTTCACTTATTCCTTCTTTGATGCTCTTCCTTTCTTTATATTTAGCCAAGTTTCTGACATGTTATTTTCCTTCTCTCTAAAGAATTTCTTTTAGTTTTTTTCTGAGGCAGATCTGCTTGCAACAAATTTCCCCTTTTTTGTTTGTCTGAGGAAGTTTTTATTTCTCCTTCACTTTTGAATGATAATTTCACAGGGTATAAAATTTTAGGTTGGTGATTTTTTTTTCTCTTAACTTTTTAAATCCTTCACTCTCTGCTTGCTTACATGGCTTTGAGGAGAAGTTGGACGTAATTCTTATCATTGTTCTACTGTAGATAAGATATTTTTTCTTTTGCTTCTCTCAGGATTTCTTCTTTATTTTTTGATTTTCTGTACTTTGAAAATGTTATGATATGTGTAGTTTTTTGACATTGATCTTGATTGGTGTTTTTTGAGTTTCCAGGATCCAAGGTTTGGTGTCTGATTTGAGTGAATTTCTCAGTTATTATTGTTTCAAATATTTCTTCTGTTTCTTTCTCTCTTTCTTCTCCTTCTGGTATTCTCATTATGCATTTGTTATACCTTTTGTAGTTGCCCTACAGTCCTTGGATATTCTGTTCTGGATTTTTTTTTCAGTCTTTGTTCTCTTTGCTTTTTAGTATTGGAGGTTTCTACAGAGATATCTTTAAACTTCTACTTTACCCATTAGAGTCCCTACCACATTAATCACAATTGTTTTAAACTCCAGTATGATAATTCCAACATCCCTGCCACATGTGGTTCTGATGCTTGCTCTGTCTCTTCAAATTGTATTCTCTGCCTTTTGATATGCCTTGTAATTTTTTCTTGATAGTCAGACATGATATATCAGCTGCTGTAAATAGGCCTTTAGTAATGCAGTGTTGAGGTGTGGGGAGAAGGAAGCATCCAATAGTCCAATATCAGCTCTCAGTCTTTTGGTGAACCTATGCCTCCAGACTGTGAACTTCAGAAGCGTTTATCAGTTTTTTTCCCTCCCCGCTTAGTTGTGAGGGGATGGCTAGAGTGTGCTGGAGTAGGGTATTTCCCTTCTCCCAGTTCTGCATGGTTCTGGTAATACCAGCAGGTTAGGCTCTGGTTAGTTTCTCCAGAGGGCAGAATTTTTAAGAAAATAGTATGCTGTGGCATATTTCAAAATGTTTCTTTTTCCCCTCCCCTGCCAGAAGTTCAAGGGGATTTTTTCCTGATATCTACTGTGGGAACACAGCCAAACTCCTGGAGGTAAGTCTCAATGTTGTAGGTCCCTCTGCAACAGAGTAGTCTGGAGTTTTTAACTCTCAGAGTTGTTCACACTGTGTCTCCAGCCATTTATCAATTACAGTTCAGGTTTTTCTACCCTGACACTGGTTCCCACAATTGTTTCTGATGCATCTCTGCCCTCGTAAGCCATGACCCTCAGTATTAACCCATTTTTTTCTTCAATATCAGGAGCAGTTTGTCCTGTCTTCACATCTCTTATGGATCCAAGAAGAGTTGTTGATTTTTAAGTTTGTTCAGCGTTTTACTTGTTGTTAGGATGCAGTGGTGACTTCCAAACTCCTTACCTGTGGAACCAGAAGCCACACGATCATTTTTTGGATGTTTCAAAAGCTAATAATACAGGCATAGAAGAATTGGACTACAAGGTTGGAATCAGTAAATCAATAGTGATATTTCAGAAGATGCAAGAATTGGTTATTTGTCAAGATTATATTAAAGATGAAAATTCTTATACAAATACATTTGGAGTACAGAATGTACAAATTTTCTTTTTGGTGCATGAAAGTGAAAAAGACTGATATTTCAAATATTTGTTCACCTTTTAACTTGCAAATTAAAGTAGTTGAAATATGTAATTATAATTAACACCTCTGTAAGAAATCTTTCCAATAAAAATGAGAAATACTAAACATACTAGTTAGGGATAGGTTTGGCTTCAAGTAACAAGCCCCCAAAAAACAGTAGTTGAAACAACATAAAAGTTGATTTTTCTTCACATAGAATTCTAGAAGTAGGCAGTTCAAAGGAGGGATCCTCAGGAAAACAGACGCCACTACCAAGGTTCTTTCTTGGCTATATCAAGTCCAGCCGTCACATCTGCATTTCATCCAGAAGATAATAACAGATGAAGAAAGAGCAAAAGGTACTCTTTGGGGGTCCTTCTTTTAAGGAAGGTTCTCAAATGATGTCACTTACATAACTCTCACTGGCCAGAACTTAGCCACATGGCCGCATTTAAATGAAAGCAAGGCTAGGAAAAATAATCGTTGTTCTGAGTAACCATGATCCCAGATAAAAATCAGCGATTCTACTACCCTGGAAAAAGAGGAAAATTTGTATTGGTGGACCGTTAACCACCTTTGCTGTACTGTTCTATACTTTAGAATTTTTATTTTTTCTGGAACTCTGACCAATTTGGGAGGTTTGCTTATTTATGTTCTTATATTTGGAGAAAGAGGGCAGGAATGGAAAGAATAAAGTCTTCAAAGGAGGATGCAGGAATAAAAAACAGTGTGATTATTAAGTTCTAATTTGACAGTCTTTCCTTTTTTCCTAAAAAAATTTTAACCCAAGAATGCTGTTTTATTGAGTTTTGTGAAGAGTGCTAAAAGTCTGGGTTCGGGAAGGCCTAACTCTAGAAAATGTATCAATCTTACAAGCAAGCATTTTGGGAAGCTCACCACTCTTAAGGAAAAGACAGCATACTAAAGGAATACAAAGGGTTTTATTGTGAAGATACTGGTCTATGAAGCAACTAAAAGCAAATAGTGATCAACTCACTGCTACTGTAGTGGCCTGTGAAAATGACCTCTCTGGCTCCCTCAAGTTTGAAGTGCGTCGTAGACTGGCTAGTTCTTTTTCAGGTCTTGAGTTCTGAGCTAGCAAAATCTGATGTGGAGGTAAGTCCTGAAGGTCCCTACACATCAGAATCAAACTCACTAAAACCAGACGTGGGAGTTTAAAAAATAAATGTAAGTTCTATTTTCCAACATGGTAGAATGCAAGAAAATGCCGTTGGGGCACATTCATTAAACTGCTCTGTATGCCTCACTCTTCTCCGCACAGAGCAGGATTAGACTTCAGACAGGATGATAAGCTTTCATTTTTCAATAGCTCCATTTTTTTCTCTCTCAGAGAGGACATAATCTCTTCAAAAGCACTGTAATATTTAATCTCTTCAATGTACAATGATTTTTAATCTATCAGGAGGCAACTAATTATGAAGATATTCTAGAATCTAAGGGATATAAAGCTGGAACCACCTAAAAGTCTAAATCCTGTTTAAGCTAATCTGTAGCATACATATAACTGTGACTGAGATCAATCAAATCTAATGAAGTGTAAAACACCATTTTTATGTAGAATTATGCTCTTTTCATACAGCGGATTTAGTGACTTCGAGGTTAACTGAATTTTATGGCACTTAAAGTAAGCCATCCATCTCATAGCAGTTCAGCCAACTTTTAAAGACTCCAGAAAAAGATATATTTTAAAATATATTTGTACCTTTTTCAAAGACTTTTGAAATTGGCTGCCTCTTTGAAAAATTAAAATATTGAGACACAAAGCAAGTGCCCAAAGTCAAGTTGGAAACCTGAACAAAGTGAGAGTAAAAGATTATGCATCTCCAAAGTGTGTGCAGGTAAAAATAATTCTGTCTTTCACACTGAAGCCATAATCTTTATCAGAGTTTGTTCTTAAGTTAGACAGAATAGATATAATTACATATAAAACTCTGTGAAGCAAGCAGCCATTGGAGTAGAAGAAAACTCAAGTGTTTCCCTTGGCAATGTCAGATCTGACCTGTCCCAACCAGGGATGGCAAAGGGGAATTTTTTCTTTAAATCAAAAGATGCCTTGTTGGCTTGCTGAAATACTGGAGCATGACAGTTGTTCTCAGAGTAATCTGCACCCAGCCAAAATGTGTGTACCCTCCACTACTTCCTGGACCAAAACAGTGGATATCAGCCAAAGCTACATGTCAATACTTGATGCAGGGACAAGTTGCCATAACACAGCATCAGGTTGGCCCATAAGCACAAGTGGCGGTGCAGAGTAAAGTCTAAGACTGAACATTAAATGTCATCGGTTTACTAGTAAAACACTCTAGTCAATAAGCATTGCCTAACCAATTTTTCATATATTTAGCAATACCCTCTGCCAAAATAACCAGTTTCACAGAAATCTTTAAAATATACACAAGCCGATTTAAATCTCTGACAGCCTAGTCACACTCACATAGATCTTGAGGGTCAGTAGTACAATCTTTAGGTTTCAGACAATATTTCATGGCGGCTTCAATATTGTGTAGAGTCAAGATGAAGATAGGGTAAACCAGTGTTGTAAATCAATAGTGTAGCCTTTCACTCTTACACAGTTGCTAAAAGCTTCTGACTTTGGATAGCATCACTTTTTTATGATTTCTATTTGGAATTCAGGGACACCACATGAGGAGATTACCTACAAATCCTCTCTAAACTGTCCCCCACACTTTTCAATACTCTCTTTGTTGTTTCAAACTTTAGATAATTTATCAAAAGATTTAAGAGGTAAGAGGTAGTTTAGATCTCTGAGAAGCAGTTTTTCATAAGGAAGGAAACTTATGGTGCCTGAAACTTATGGTGCATGTGATTAACATTTGAATCAATAGACTCTGAGTAATGTAGCATATCCTCCGTAATGTGGAGGATACTTACGGTCGAAGGAAACTTATATGGCTTCCTATTGAGACAGGAGTGAGTATGTCCCAGGCAGGTACACTCCTAAAATGATGTGAGATCTTCTCCAAAGTGTTAAAATATTTTCAAGTCATAATTTAATAGTTTGTTTCAGTGCACAAGATAAATTATAGAAGAGGAAATAGTGGATATTAATTATGATTTGTTTTAAGTTTTATAATTGGGTACATGCCTTCAAAGGTCTTCAAACACATATCAGAGCTTCCTCCATGAAAAAACATCTGAAAAGAAAGGCAAAGATTATCATTTCTATATTTTATTTAATATAATAATATGTTAGGAGGGAAACTCATCAGCTGTCATCTATCTAACATTTATATATCACCTACTATGTACTATTGTACTATGAACAATGATATAGAAGGATGATTCTGCCCTCAAAGAGCTTAAAGTCAAGTTGAAGAGATAAACAAATACATAAAACAAGTATATTACAAAGCAACACTCTGGAGACCAGGGAAAAAAAGGAATAAAAGAAAAAGTATAATTGGTTAAGGTCTTTTCCTACTGTCAGTCTTTTGGCCATTTTACAAGTAGGTAATATCTTTATGAATTTGTCAAAGTGAGTGTGATGGTAAATTTCAAGTGTCAGTCTGGCTAGGGTATGACACCCAGTTGTTTAGTGAAACATCGCTCTTGATTTTGCTGTGTTTTTTACATGTGATTAACATTTGAATCAATAGACTCTGAGTAATGTAGCATATCCTCCATAATATGGAAGGGCCTCACCCAAGTAGTTAAAGCCTTCAGATCAAAGATTGAGATTCCCTGAAATAGATGGAATTCTCTTCAAGACTACATCAACTATTACCTGAATTTCCAGCCAGCTTACTTGCCCTAAAAACTTTGGACTTGTCAGCCTCTGCAATTGCATGAGCCAATATCTTAAAATGTCTCTCTCTCTATCTATATATCTCAAGAGAGAGAGAGAGAGAAACGCAGAGAGAGAGATTTTGGCTGACTTTTGAACTGCACATGTGTGAATCAAAAATGCAAGGATCCCTACAGAAAGCAACAGCTGGGCGATTGAGAGAGCAGGGCAAAATTCAGAAACTGCCTGCCTCTGAGTAGACAGAGTTTGGAACGCAAGGTCTGCCAAATTAGAGTGCTTTATAAAAAGCTTGGGTTTTCCAATAATGTCTCAGAAGGCCCATGATTTATGAGTAAGGACCATGTTTCAGGACAAGAGGCTATGTTCTAGAACTAAAGCAAAACTGAACTACACTTGCTCTAATAAAGCCAAAAACCAAGATTCTACAAGAACAAGCATGCCTTCTGGTAATTTAACTGCCTGATAGAACAATTTCAGCACTATTTAGAGGAAGGTAATGACTCCAGAATCTCCAAAACTTCATAGTGCCCAGTATACAATCAGAAATTATTAAGTATGGAGAGAAGCAGGAAAATGTGACTTATAAGCAAGAGAAAAGTTAATAGAAGCATATCCAAAGATGACTCAGATGTTGAATTAACATGAAGGACTTTAAAATTATTATTATTAATATGTTAACAATTATATAGGAAAAGATAGATATAGTAGATGAAGATATGATATCTCAGGAGAGATATGGAAAGTCTAAGAAAGAACTAAATGGAAATCGAACTGAAAAGTACAATACAATATCTAAACTCTCTAAAATCGTTAAATGTACTTGTTGGAAGATTGGATACTAAGAAAGAACAGATCAATGAACTTAAAGATATGTCAATAGAAATGATTCATATTAACATGCTGAGGGAAGAAAGACTGAAAAAAACTTAAGGTGTCTCATTGACTTCAGGACAATATCAGGTGATATAATATACGTGAAAATGGAGTCCCAGAGAGAGAGGAGAAAGAATATGTAGGAAAAAAATCGAAGAAATACCAGCTTTTGAATGCAATTGAAAACAAACCCAGATTCATGAAGTTCAGCAAACCACAAAATTCAAAGAAAATCCTACCTAGGCACATCATGGCCAAAATGCTAAAAATGAAAGCTAAAGAGAAAACTCTTAATAGTGTCAAAGGAAGGGACATCACAGATGGAGGAATCTTAATCATTATGGATGACTTCTAATTAAAAAGAAGAGGCAAGTAAACACTGGACCAATCTCTTTCAGATGGTGACAGAAAAAATAATCGTCATTCTAGAATTCCATATCCAGAGAAAATTTGCGGTGAAATCAAGATGTTTTTAAATAAATGAAAGATGAGGAAATTCATAGCCAGCAGATCCATACCACAAGAAATTCCAAACAAAATTCTGTAGGCCAGAGAAAATGATACCACACAGAAATTCACAACTACAGAAAGGACTGAAGGACAGTGGAAATAGTGAAAAGGGTAAATACAGTTTTTCTTTAATTTCTTAAATTCTGAAACACAATTAATTATTTTTAAGCAGCAAATCAAATACCAAAATAAGAGAGAGATCTCGTCAAGATGGCAGCATAAGCAGACTCTGAACTCATCTCCTCCCATGAACACAACCAGGTTACAACTATTTTTGGAAAAATTACCCTGGAGAGAAGACTGAAAACTGGATAAAAAGAACCCCCACAACAAGGGACAGTCCTGACTAAGGTGAAAGAGGCCGAAATTCCTGCTAGAGAGGATAAAAGCCACCTTTGGGAGCAGCGGAGCTTCTCAGCTGGCCAGGAGGGAGCCACCCTAAGGTACGCAGCCCTCCCAGGAGGAGTGAGGTCCAGAGCAGGGGCTGATACTACTATAAGCATCCTTCAGATGCAGCCTAACTGGGACGGGGGTCTTACTCTCTGGTTTTGCTGGCTATTAACTGCAGTGGGGATACCCCTAGAAAAGCTATCGGCAGAAAAGACCTGGGTTTTAAAGGGCCCATGCACAAACTCACACATTGCAGCAACCTAAAATCACCAGAGAGAAGGCTGACCATCCTTTGGTGAAACGAGACTCACCTGGTGGGTTCTGGGGGCATCTTGGTGAGAGGAGGGACCTCTCCAGAGACTGAGACATTGGTGGGGGCCATTGTTCTGAACTGGTCCAGGCATGCTGACACAGACCCCGGTGGGCGCCATTGAGGTTCATCCCTTGGCCTGTTAGCCCAGGGGTCTGCCACTCCCACTGGAGCAAAGATTAGATCCAGTTCAGCCCTAGGGACTGGCCCCACCTAGCAGCAAGCCCTCAGGCTACTTTTCAGCCTGCACTGACTGTGTGCCTTGATCCTCTACAGGCAGGCAGGGGTGTCTGCCTCTGGAGGTGGGAACTGTGTGAGGACCAGGTGAACTGTGGGGGGCTTTGGTGGAGGGGTGGGGGCCTCTGCAGTGCAGCGCCAGGGTGCACTCCAGGGGGTTGAGAAGTGTGCAGGGACCAGGACTGTGTTGACCATGTGTGTGGTCCTGTGGGGGGTGAGGCTTATTGGTGGCAGAAGACCTGTGCTTCACAAATAGCCATGAAAAGGATCAGCCCCACCTTCCAAAGCCTGAAACAATTGAGTGCTCCCATGCCTAGGGCCAGCCCCACTCAGTTGCACTCCTAAGAGAACAACAATAGCCTTGTAGGCCTGAGGCCTATAGCAACTGTAAGCCCCTGAGCCTAGCAACCAGCTACACTGGGTACAAACCCAATTAAGAGGAAAACTGCAATAAGAGTGTGCTGATAAACTTTGAAGCCAATGGTGCTGATGCTTCCCAAACTGGATTTACAAACGGCTGGTCAGGGAAGGAAAGACTAGACTCCTTGGGAACCTGCAGTGGGAGCAGCCCTGTCACAGCAGAAGGACACAAGTAGCCAACAAAGGGGTCACTCCTCGGTCTTTTGGACTGGTGACAAGAGGGAAGCACACTGCTGGGCCTCATAAGGCGTCTCATACATAAGGCCACTTCTCCAAGATCAGGAGACATAGCCGACTCATGTAATACATAGAAATAAGCACAGAGAAAGAGGCATAGTGAGGAGACAAAGGAATACTTTCCAAGCAAGGGAACAGGACAAAACCCAAGAAAAAGGAATAAATGAAACAGAAACAAGCGACTTACTTGACAAAGAGTTCAAACAAAATATCACGAGGATACTCACAGATATGGGGAGAAGACTGGATGAACACAGTGAGCACATCAGCAAAGAACTGGAAGATATTTAAAAAAACCAATCAGAAATGAAGAAGACAATACTGGAAATGAGAAATTCACCAGAGGGACTCAATAGCAGAGCAGAGGAAGCAGAAGAACGGATCAGTGAGCTAGACAAAAGACTAGAGGAAATCACCCAAACAGAACAGAAAAGAAAAAAGAATTAGACAGAATGAGAACAGTCTAAGGGAACTCTGGGACAATATCAAGTGTGCTAACATTCGGATTATAGGTGTCCCAGAAGGAGAAGAGAGAGACAATGGGGCAGAAAATTTATCTGAAGAAATAATAGATGAAAATTTTCCTAATCTGAGGAAGGAAACAGACATCCAAGATCAGGAAGCATAGAGAGCTCCAAACAAAATAAGCCCAAAGAGGCCCACACCAAGACATATTATAATTAAAATGTCCAAAATGAAGGACAAAGAGAGAATCCTAAAAGCAGCAAGAGAAAGGCCACAAGTGACATATAAAGGGAAGCCCATCAGGCTATCAGCGGACTTCTCAGCCGAGACCCTACAGGTGAGAAGAGAATGGCACAACGTATTTAAAGTGCTAAAAGGAAAAAACCTACAGCCAAGAATACTCTATCATCAAGGCTGTCATTCAGATTGGAAGGAGAGATAAAGAGCTTCCCAGACAAGCAAAAATCAAAGGAGTTTATCACCAAGAAACCAGTTCTGCAAGAAATGCTGAAGGGACGTATTTAAGTGGGAAAGCAATGACCACAAATAGAGATAAAAAAATTATTATCAAAAAAAAAACAAAACAACAACAACAAAACCAGGCAATAAAGTCACTTGTGAAGGTAAAAATATAGTAAAGCTAGCAGATTAACTACCTGTGAAGATGATATGAAGGTTAAAAGACAAATGTACTAAAATCATTTATTTCAATGATAAGAGGGTAATGGATGGGCACACACTAAACAAGAGACTATATATGATTTGAAAAAGATAAAATGTGGGAGGAGGGGAGTGAAAAAACATAGCTTTTAGAAAGAGGTCAAGCTAAAGAGTCTATCAACTCGATATAGACTGTTATATACATAGAATATTAAATAGGATCCTCATGGTAATCATAAGTCAGAAACATATAATAAGCAAGCAAAAAAGTAAGACAAAAGAAATCAAACATATTACTAAAGACAGCCATCAAACCACAAGGGAAGTGAGCAAGAGAAAAGACAGGAACAGAGAAGAACTACTAAAACACCCAGAAAAAAGAGTAACAAAATGGCAATAAATACATATTTATCAATAGCTACTTTAAACATCAATGGAGTAAATGCTCCAATCAAATGCCATAGGGTGGCCAATTGGATAAAAACACAAGACCCATGTATATGCTGCATACAAGAGACACACTTCAGACCTACAGACACTCACAAACTGAAAGTGAAAGGATGGAAAAGATATTCCATGCAAATAGCAAAGAAAAGAAAGAGGGGGTAGCGATACTTATATTAGACAAAATTGACTTTAAAACCAAAACTGTAACAAGAGACAAAGATGGGCACTACATAACGATAAAGGGAACAATCCAACAAGAAAATATAACACTTGTAAATATCTATGCATCCAACATAGGAGTACCTAAATATATAAAGCAATTATTAAGAGACATAAAAGGAGAAATAGACAGTAACACAAAAATAGTAGGGGACTTTAACACTCCACTTACACCAATGGACAGATCATCCAAACAGAAGATCAATAAGGAAACACTGGCCTTAAAGGACACATTGGACCAGATGGATTTAGTAGGTATATACAGAAGATTCCATCCAAAAACCACAGAATACACATTCTTTTCCAATGCACATGGAACATTCTCCAGGATTGATCACATGTTAGGACACAAAACAAGTCTCAATAAATTTAAGAAGATGAAAATAATGCCATGCATCTTTTCTGACCACAAAGGTATGAAAATAGAAATTAACTACAGGAAGAAAACCTGAAAAGCCACAAAAATGTGGCAATTAAACAAAATGCTACTGAACAACGATTGGGTCAATGAAGAAATCAAAGGAGAAATCAAAAAATTCCTGGAGGCAAATGAGAATGAGAATACAACATGCCAAAATCCGTGGGATACAGCAAAAGCAGTTCTAAGAGTGAAGTTTATAGTAATTCAGGCCTATCTCAACAAAGAAGAAAAGTCCCAAATAGACAATCTAAAAGCACATTTAAAGGTACTGGAAAAAGAACAACAAACAAAGCCCCAAATCAGCAACTTTCTAATTTTGTCTTTCAACTTATCTCCTTTGCTCTGGGTTTTGTAACCCCTTTCCTTTTTTTTTGATTTTTCAGGTATGAAGGTTTTCCTGAGCATTTCTTGTAGGGGAGGTCTTGTGGCGATGAACTCCCTTAACTTTTGTTTATCTGGAAAAGTTTTTATTTCTCCATCATATTTGAAGGATATTTTCGCTGGCTAGAGTATTCTTGGCTGCAAGTTTTTGTCCTTCAGAGTTTTGAATATATCATTCCACTCTCTTCTAGCCTGTAGGGTATCTGCTGAGAAATCTGCTGACAGCCTTATGGGGGTTCCTTTGTATGCTATTTTCTTCTGCCTTGCTGCCCTTTGTATTTTCTCTTTGTCATTGACTTTTGCAAGCTTCACTGCTGTATCCCTTGGGGTTGGTCTTCTTACATTGATAAAGTTTGGAGATCTATTAGCTTCTGTCACCTGGAGTTCCATCTCTGTCCCCAGGTTTGGGAAGTTCTCAGCCATCAATTCTTTGAACAGGCTTTCTGCCCCCTTCTCGTTCTCTTCCCCCTCTTGGATACCTATAATCCTTATGGTGCACTTCCTAATTGAGTTGGATATTTCTTGGAGAGTTCCTTCATTTCTTTCTAGTCTTAGTTCTCTCTCCTCCTCTATCTGCGGCATTTCTATATTCCTATCTTCCAGATTGCTAATTCTGTCTTCCGTATTATTGACCCTACTGTTCAGAGAGTCCAAATTTTTCTTGATCTCCTCCATTGTGTTCTTCATCTCCAAATTTCTGATTGGATGTTCTTCTTTATAGTATCAAGCTCTTTTGTGACATAGCTCCTGAATTCATTGAGTTGTCTATCTATATTCTCTTTTATCTCAGTGAGTTTTTAAATTATGGCTATTTTGAATTCATTGTCATTTAGGTTACAGATTTTAGTGTCTTCAGGGTTGTTTTCTGGGTATTTGTCATTTTCCTTCTGTTCTGGAGATTTAATATATTTTTTCATACTGCTTGATGACGTGGATTTGTGCCGCCACATATAGATAGAGTTTAGTTACTGCTTCCACTTGCTTCTACTGGGGGGAGGGCAGCAGCTGTGTAATCTGCATTGACCAGGATCCCTGTCAGCTGTCTCTGACTAGACCTGGGCCCCTCCTCGTGATCACAGTGGCCCTATGGGGTCGCTCATCAGCTGTGGGGACAATTGCAAGGGGGCCTTGGGTTGCTGGTGCCTACTGTCACAGACCACCTAGACATGCTCCCTCCTTAGGGTCTTCAGTGGTGTTATGGGCTTTCAGTGTCTGGGAGTAGGTTTACCTAGACTGGCAGCTCTGCCACTGCCAGAGCCCACAAGACCTCACTTGTCCACTATGGGCCGCAGCAGAGCTATGGATACCTTCTGCAGTCTGTAGTTAGCTCACCTAGCTGTGCTACTTCTGCCCCAGGGCCTTCCAGCCTTGTGATTGCTGGGTGGGGCCTCTCCACTAACGCTGTGCAGAGGGTGTCCCTGTGGTTGCTGTGGGATCATGTATTTTCCCCCTGGATTGTGGAGCAGTCTCTCTGGGGCTCCATCTTGCTACTGCCCACTCACATGGTCTCTCTGGGTCTCCCTTGCTCCCTTGGGGTCACAGCAGGACTTTGTGTATTAGAGGCAGCTGGCAGGTTGCTGTGCTGGCCAGGCTCCTTTTGCCCCAGGGCTTCCCATGTTCTGAATGCTGGGTTGGGTATCTTGTTAACACCGAGTAAGGGCTTTAACTGGGGTTGCTGTGGGGCCATGGATTTTCCCCCTGGATCCCGGAGCAGACTCGCTGGGACTCCAACCAGCCACCATCCACTCACACAGTCTCTCTGGGTCTCCCCTACCCCCTTGGGGCCACAGCAGAACTGTTTATATGGAACAATAAAAGACCCCAAATAGCCAAAGTATTCCTGAGAAAAAAGAACAAAGCTGGAGGTATCACACTCCATGATTTCAAGATATACTACAAAACCATAGCAACCAAAACAGCATGGTACTGGCACAAAAATAGACACACAGATCAATGGAACAGAACTGAGAGCCCACAAATAAACCCACACATTATGGACAGCTAATATTCGACAAGGGAGCCAAGAGCATACAATGGAGAAAGGAGAGTCTCTTCAATAAATGCTGTTGGGAAAGCTGGATGGCCACATGCAAAAGAATGAAAGTAGACCATTCCCTTACACCATGCACAAAAATCAACTCAAAATGGATTAAAGACTTTGATGTAAGACCCGAAACCTTGAAACTTCTAGAAAAAAACATGGGCAGTATGCTCTTTGACATTGGTCTTAGCAGCATATTTTCAAGTACCATGTCTGACCAGACAAGGGAAACAAAAGAAAAAATGAACAAATGGGACCACATCAAACTAAAAAGCTTCTGCACAGCAAAGGAAACCCTCAGCAAAATGAAAAGACAACCTAACAATTGGGAGAAGATACTTGCAAACCATGTATCAGATAAGGGGCTAATATCCAAACTATACAAAGAACTCATACATCTCAACAACAAGAAAACCAATGATCTGATTAGAAAATGGGCAAAAGATCTGAACAGAGATTTCTCCAAAGAAGATATATGGATGGCCAACATGCATATGAAAAGATGCTCAACATTATTAGCTATCAGGGAAATGCAAATCAAAACTACAATGAGGTATCACCTCACTTCAGTCAGAATGGCTATAATTAACAAGACAGGAAACAAACGTTGGAGAGGATGTGGAGAGATGGGAACCCTTGTATACTGCTGGTGGGAGTGCAAACTGGTGCAGCCACTGTGGAAAGCAGTATGGAGTATCCTCAGAAAATTAAGAATAGATCTACCATATGATCGAGCTATCCCACTGCTGGGTATTTATCCAAAGAACTTGATAACGCAAAGGCATAAAGATACCTGCACAATGAACATTCATTGTAGCATTACACACAATAGCCAAGACTTGGAAGCAACCTAGGTGCCCATCAAGGGACAAATGGATAAAGAAGATGTGGTATTTATACCCTATGGAATACTACTCAGCCATAAGAAATGATGAAATCTGGCCATTTGTGACAACATGGATGGACCTTGAGGGTATTATGCTGAGTGAAATATGTCAGAGGGAGAAAGTCAAATACCATATGATCTCACTCATAAGTAGAAGACAAAAACAGTGATAATAAAACACATAGCAATGGAGAATGGATTGGTGGTTACCATAGGGGAAGGGGGAAGGGCAAAAGGGATGATTAGGCTCACATGTGAGGGGATGGACTATAATGAGTTTTTGGGTGGTGAACATGATGTAATCTACACAGAATTTGGAGTATATTATGATGTACATCCTAAAGCTATATAATGTTATAATCCAATCTTACTGCAATTAAAGAATAAACAAACAAAAATAAAATCAAAAAATACCAAAATAATAACAATGTGTTGTGGGGTATATAATATACATAAAAATAAAATGTAGGAGAATAATAGCGCAAAGGATTCTAAGGAGAGTAAACAGAATAAACTATAAGAAGATTCTTACATAATATGTGAAGTGATACAATATTAATTCAAGGTAGAACGGAATTATGTAAAGATGCATACAGCAACCCTTCAGAGCAGCCATTAAAATAAAAACATTAAGAAGTATAACTAAAAAACCAATGGAGAAATGGAATAGATACAAAGGCAGAGAAAAGGGATCAAAAGAACAAAGGACAGAGAGAACCAATATAAAACAAATAGCAAGATGCTAGATTTAAAGTTAACCATCTCAATAATCGAATTAAATGTAAAAGGACTGAACACTCTAATTAAAAGGCAGAGATTACGGAGTGCATAAAAAGGCAAAACCCAGCATACACTGTTTATGAGGTATGCACTTTAAGGATAAAGACAGAGATAGATTAAAAATAAAATTATGATTCTGGTTTCCAGTCCCTTATGTAAGGAGCTTAGAAGTCATCTCTCCATCCTAGAGAGTCATCCTACATCAGCTTTTCTTAGATCCTATGAGAAATGAGGTCACAAGGCAAACCACTGCCACCAAAATTAGAGACACAGACAGGTAGATACAGGTGGATACAGAGAATCATGACTTACTTGAGCAGAAATCCACCTCTGGAACCAGTGCAAGGATTGAAAACCTGAACTGTGATGAATTGCTGGAAGCTCAGTGTGGACAAGCCCAAGAAATAAAAACTTCGGGGAGAACCAGTCATGGGAGGCCCCTCCAAAATTTGTGACTTTTAATTCTAGGACCTCTTCCAGGTTCTCAGAGTGAAGATAAGAAAAATTCCTCACAGGGGAAGGGGGAAATTAATCATTTTGAAATACACCACAGAATTCTGTTCTTCTTTACAAAGCCTACCCTCAAGAGAAACTATTTACCAGAGCCTAACATATTTGGTTTTATCAGAGCCTAACCCACATGAAGGAAGAGAAATACTCATCTCCAGCCCCTTCTAGCAATCCTGTACCACCTATGGAGGTAAGAAAAAGAAAAAAACTGAGAAGAATTTATGAAGTTCACAGTCCAGGGGCACAGGATCACTAAAAGACTGAGACCTAATCACAGGACTATAGAACACTTCCCTTCCCCTACACCTTACCATTATACCACTAAAGTCTTATTACAGCCATTTTTTCTTTTACCTAGTATATCACATTTACCTTTCAACCAAAACTTACAAGGCATACTAAAAAGCAAAACACACAATTTGAAGAGACAGAACAAGCATCAGAACCAGATCCAGATATGCTGGAATTATCATATTGTGAATTTAAAACAACTATGACTAATATGCTAGGGGATCTAATGGAAAAGTAGATAATGTGGAAGAACACATGGATAATGTAAGCAGAGAGATAGAAATTCTAAAAAAGAATCAAAATGAAGTGCTAGAGCTAAAAAAACACTGTGACAATGAAGAATGCCTTTGATTGGCTCTAGACTGGACATGGCTGAAGAAAGAATCTCTGACCTTGAGGATATGTCAATAGAAATTTTCAAAACTGAAAGACAAAGGGAAAAAAGTAGAACATAATGTTAAAGAACTGCAGGACAACTACCAGAGATGAATCACATGTATAATGGGAATACCAGAAAGAAAAGAAAAAGAGAAAGAAAAAGAAAAAATATTTGAAACAATAATAATTTAGAATTCCCACCCTCCCCAGCCCCTCCCCCCACCAAATTAATGTCAGACATGAAACCACAGATCTAGGAAGCTCAGAGAACATTGAGCAAGATAAATGCCAAAAACACTACACAAAGGCATATCATATTCAAACTGCAGAAAATCAAAGATAAAGAAAAAATCTTGAAGGAAGTCAGAAGAAAAAAAAAGGCCTTACCTATAGAGAAGCAAAGATAAGAATTACACCAGACTTCTCCTCAGATATCATGCAAGCAAGAAGAGAGTGGAGTGAAACATTTAAAGTGTTAAGAAAGAGAAACCACCAACCTAGAATTCTGTATATGGTGAAATTATCCTTCAAAAGAGGAAAAATAAAAACTTTCTCAGACAAACAAAAATTGAGAAAATTTGCTCCAGTAAATCTGCCTTGCAAAAAATGTTAAAAGTTGTTCTGAGAGAAGGAAAACAGTGTGTCAGAAACTTGGTTCTATATAGGAGAGATGAAGAGCATTAGAGAAGAAATAAGTGAAGATAAAATAAAAATTTTTATTTTTCTTATTCTTAATCTAGCAGATAACAATTTGTTCAAAATAGTAACAGCAACAATGTATTCAATGATTACAGTTTATGTGTAAGTGAAATGAATGACAGCAATGACACAAAGGTCAGGAGGGAGGAATTAGGATTATTTTATTATTAAAAGATACACTATCCATGAAGTCACCTAGTGTTATTTGAACGTGGACTTTGATTAGTTGTAAATGTATATTGCAAGCCCTATGGCAACCACTAAAAAAAAGTTAAAAAAAAAGAAGTTGTAATTGAAATGCTAAGAATGAAGAAAAAATGGAATCATATAAAGTACTCAGTTAAAACCGTAAAAAGCAGAAAAAGAGTGAAAGACAAAAATAGAAAAAAAGAACAAGGGCAATGAATAGAAAAGAGTAATGAATATGGTATATATTAATACAACTATATCAATAATCACATTGGACATTAAATGGTTGAAATACACTAATTAAAAGACAAAAATTATCAGAGCAGATCAAAAAACAAGACCCAATCGTATGTTGTCTACAAGAATACTGTAAATATAAAGACACATATAGATTAAAAATAAAGGGATGGAAAAAATATATATCATGCTAACGCTAATCTAAAGAAAGCTTGAGGGCCACGCAGTGGCAGAGTGGTTAAGTTCGCGCCCTCCACTTCGGCTGCCCAGGGTTTTGTGGGTTGGGATCCTGGGCGTGACATGGCACTGCTCATCAAGCCATGCTGAGACAGTGACCCTCATGCCACAACCAGAGGTAGTCACAACTAAAATATACAACTAGGTGCTGGGAGGGGCTTTGGAGAGAAGAAGAAGAAGAAGAAAGGATTGGCAACAGTTGTTAGCTCAGGTGCCAATCTTTAAAAAAAAAAAAAGCTTGAGTAGCCATATTAATTTCAGACAGAACAGACTTCAGAGCAAGGAAAAGTATTAGGGATAAAGAGAGGCATTACAGAATAATAAAAGAGTCAATTTTTCAAGGAAATATAAGAATCCTTTATATATATGCACCCCAAAACAGAGCATCAAAATACATAAGGCAAAACTGATAGAACTGCAAGGAGAAATAGATGAATCCATTATTATACTTGGAGACGTCAGCACTCCTCTCTCAGAAATGGACATATCCAATAGGCAGAAAATCTTTAAGGACACAGATCACCTCAACAGCACCATTAATCAACTGGATAAAATCGACATCTATGACTACTTCATCCAATGACAGCAGAATATACATTCTCCTTAAGCTCACACAGAACATTCACCAAGACAGACCACATTATGGGTCATAAAATATACCTTATCAAATTAAAAAAAATAAAATCATACATTATATGATCTTAGACAACAGTGGAATTAATCTAGAAGTCAATAACAGAAAGAGAGTTGGAAAATCCCTAAATGCTTTGAGATTAAATAACACACTTCTAAATAACATGTGGGTTAAGAAGGACATTTTAAGATAAATTAAAAAATACTTTCAATTAAATAAAATGAAACACACACATCAAAATTTGTGGGATGCAGTGAAAGCAGTGCTTAGAAGGAAATTTAAGGTATTGAATGCATATACTGGAAAAGAAGAAAGACCTAAAATTAATAATGTAAACTTCCACTTTAAGAAGCAAGAAAAAGAAGAGCAAATTAAATCTATATCAAGCAGAAGAAGAGAAATATCAAAGATAAGAGCAGAAATCAATAAAACTGAAAACAGGAAATCAAGAGAAGATGAATAAAACCAAAATCTTGTTCTTTGGAAATATCAATAAAATTAATAAGCCTCTAGTCAAGATAATTTTAAAAAAGAGAAAGCACAAATCGCTAATAATAGATATGAATGGAAAAGGCATCACTACAAATTCCATGGACACAAAAGAATAATAAATGAATACTATGAACAACTCTGTGCTCACATATTTGATAACCTAGATAAAGTAGACCAATTCTTGGAAATGTACAATCTGCCAAAACTCACACAAGAAAAAAATTACATTCTGAATAGACCTGTATCTACTAACCGAATTGAATAAATAATTAATAACTTTCTAAAATAGAAATAACCAGGTCCTGAGGGGTCACTTGTGAATTTTACCAAACATTTAATGAAGAAATTATACCAATCTGTACAATCTCTTTTAGATGATTCAAACAGAAGGAATACTTCCTATGAGGTCACCAACACAGGACAAAGACATTACAAGAAAAGAAAACTACAGACCAATATCTCTCATGAACATGCATGCAAAAGTCCTCAAAAGAAATTAGCAAATTGAATCCAACAGTGTAGTAAATGAATTATACAGCACAACAAAGTAGGATTTATCCCAGGTATGCAAGACTGGTTCAACATTCGAAAATCAATTAATGTAATCTATCATCAAAAAGCTAAAGAAGAAAAATCATATGATAGTAGTAATGGTTGCAGAAGAAGTATCTGACAAAATCCAACACGTGTCATGATAAAAATTTTCAACAAACTAAGAATAAAATGGAACATCCTCAACTAGATAAAGAACATTTATATGAAATCCACAGCTAACATTATTCTTCATGATGGGAAACTTGAGCTTTCTCACTAAAATCGTGTATAAGGCAAGGATGTCCCCTCTCATCATTCGTTTTCAACATCATACTGGAAATCTTAGCTAATGCACTAAGATAAGAAAAAGAAATAAAAGGTATGCAGATTTGGAAGGATAAATAAAACTGTCTTTTTTCCCTGATGACATAATTGTCTGTGTAGAAAATCTGAAAGAGTCAATGAAAAACTTCTGAAACTAATAAGCAATTATAAGAAGGTCGTAAAATAGAAGGTTAATATACAAAAGTCAATCACTGTCCTTTATACTAGCAATGAACAGGTAGAATTAGAAATTAAAGACATACTACCATTTACATTAATACTCACAAAAATGAACTATTTAGGTATAAATCTAGCAAAATGTGTACAATATGTATGTGAGGAAGACTATAAAACTGATGGAACACATCGAAGAAGAACTAAATAAATGGTGAGATATTTACATGTTCATGGATAGGTCAACTCAATATCATTAGGATGTCAGTTCTTCCCAAATTAATCTATAGATTCAATACAGTCCCACTGAAAATCCCAGCAATTTATTTTTGGATATCAGCAAATTGATTCTAAAGTTTATATGGAGATGCAAAAAACTCAGAATAGCCAATATAATATTGAAAGAGAATAAAGTTGGAGTACTGACAGTATATGACTTTATGGCTTACTATAAAGCTACAGTAGTAGAAATAGACACACATAAATATTGTCAATCAATCTTTAACAAATGAGTAAAGGCAATATAATGGAGCAAAGACAGTTTTTTCAGCAAAAGGTGCTGGAACAAGTGGAAAAACACTAGAAAAGAAACTGAATCTAGATACAGACTTTACACCCTTTACAAAAATTAACTCCAAATAGATCATAAACCAAAATGCAAAACTCCTAAAATACAGCATCGGAGAAAATCTACATGACATTTGGTATGGGAATGACTTTTTAGATATAATACCAAAGGCATGATCCATGAAAGAAATAATTGATAAGCTGGACTTTATTAAAAGTAAAAATTTCTGCTCTTTGAGAGACACTGTCAGGAGAATGAGAAAGAAGTCACGGATTGGGAGAAAATAATTGCAAAAGACCTATCTGATAAAGCATTATTATCCAAAATACAAAGAACTCAAAACTCAACAATAAGAAAATTAACAATCTGATTAAAAAACATGCAAAAAATCTTAACAGATGCCTTATCAAAAAAGGTATACAAATGGCAAAAAGCATATGAAAAGATGCTCAACATCATATGTCATTAGGGAATTGCAAAGTAAAACAACAATTAGATACCACTACAAATCTATTAAAATGGCCAAAATCCAAAATACTGGCAACACCAGGATGTGGAGAACAGGAACTCTCTTTTCTTGCTGTTGGAAATGCAAAATGGCCCAGCCAGTTTGGAAGACAGCTTGGCGGTTTCTTACAAAATGAGACATATTTACCATATGATCCAGCAATCACACTCCTTGGTATTTACCCAAAGAAGTTCAAAACTTATGTCCACACAAAAGCCTGTGCACAGATGTTTATAGCAGCTTTATTCATAATTGCCAAAACGTCAAAGCAACCAATATGTCCTTCAGGAGACGAATGGATAAATAAACCATGGTACATCCAGACAATGAAATATTATTCACAGCTAAAAAGAAATGAGCTATGGAGCCATAAAAAGATATGTAGGAAGCTTAAATGCATATCACTAAGTGAAAGAAACCAATTTGAAAATGCTACATACTGTTTATTCTCACCTATATGACATTCTGTAATAGACAACACTATGAAGGTGATAGAAAGATCAGTAGTTGCCAGAAGTTAGGGAAAAGAGAGGGATAAATAGGTGGAACACAGAGGGTTTTTAGGGCAGTGAAACTATTCCATATGATACTATAATGGTGGATATATGTCCTTATACGTCTGTCCAAACCCATAGAATGTACAACACCAAGAGTGAACCCTAATGTAAACTATGGACATTGGGTGATACAGATGTATTAATGTGGGTTTGTCAGTTGTAATAAATGTGCCACCCCAGTGCAGGATGGTGATAGTGGAGGAGACTGTGCATGTAGGGGCAGAGAGTATATGGGAAACTGCTGTACATTCTACTAAACTTTGCTGTGAACCTAAAATTGCTCCAAGAATTAAAGTCTATTAAAAAAAGAAGATGTAAAGAGATATTCTGTACAGACATTAAGCATAAGAAAGCCAGTATGGCTATGTTAATATCAGATAAAAGTCGCCTTCAATATATGGAATATTATCAGAGATAAAGAGGGACATTTCATAATGATAAAAGGATCAATTCCAAAAAAAGACATAACAATCTTAAAGGTACATGTATTTAGTAATAGAACACCAAAATACATGATGCAAAAATTAACAGAATTGATAGAGAATATAGATATATTTGTAATCCTAATTAGAGATTTTACTCCACTTTATCAGCAATTGAAAGCATAAATTGACTAAAAAAAAAAAAAATCTGCAAGGACGTAGAAGATTTGAACCACTGTCAACCAACTTGTCCTCACTGACATTTACACAATACTATGCCCAATCATGGTAGAACAGACACTCTTCTCAACATGTTTGGGATCATCACCAAAACAGACCTCATGCTAAGTCACAAATCAACAAGAATACAAATGACCAACAAGTATATGAAATGGTACACCAGAGAAATGCAAATAAAATTGCAAGATACCACTTCACACCCTCTAGAATGGCAAAAATTAGAAAGGCTGATAATATCAGATGTTAGTGGGGAAGTAGAACAACTGACACTCACACATTGTTGGTGGGAAGCAGTTCGGCAGTCTATTTTAAAAGTAATCATGACTATAAAAGAAAAACATTTTTGCAAAAAGACCTGTACAAGAATGTTCATAGTAGATCTTTAAAAAGAATTCTCCCAAACTGGAAACAACCCATTGACCATGAAAATGAAAACAGATAAGCAAATTGTGTTGTATTTACGCAATGGGATACCACTCAATAATAAAAAAATAAATTTCTGATCCCTGCAACAGCATGGATGAATCACAAAAACATTACGTTGGACAAAAAGTAGACCAAAAAAAGAGTATGTATTGTATGACCCCATTTATAGACAGTTCTAAATGAGCAAAATAAATTTAAGATCAGAACAATGGTTACTGCAGAAAAGAGATTGAACCAAAAAGGAATAGGAAGGAACTTTCTGGATTGTGGATTACACAGGTCTGATTATTTCAAACATTACTGAATTATATAATTAAACGCTGTGCTTTTTATTATATGTAAATCATATCTCAATAAAAAAGAGTATGGGTGGGAGGAAAAGATATTCTCACTTTATTAGCAAAGAAAAATGCAGCCATCCATTATCCTGACAGTTTGACAAAAAGCCTAATCCATTTGTCAAGAATTCTCTTTTTCTATAGAAAGGAAATCAGAACAAGTTATCTGATGGGCACAATGTTGAAAGGGTATTTGTTGATGTTGGTATCAAGTTATGATTTTGAAAATATAAAAGTCCAAACAAACTGATTTGAGAATTTGGTCTCAATTCACATCAAGATATAGCTCTGAATTAAAAAAAAGAGATGAAGCATGAATATTCTTCATACATATTGCAGAAACAAAAATGATAACTATTTCATGAAAGTGCTATTAATTTTCAGCTTGATTCTGCTTCTCACTTCTTACCTTTGCCTTCTCTTGGAAAATCTATTAAGAAAAGAATTCCAAGCTCAGATTCTCTGTTTCTTCCCTTACCCAGTGGAATGTTAGGAAAATTCTTGGATTGCCATAGGATAACCTGCATAATGTCAAAAAAGAAAGCAGTATTCCTGCTACCCATTATGAATCTCTGCCTCTGCCCTTAATCTTGTTCTAATACTTATTTATGAATGTACGTATGCATTTTAGTTCAGGAGGCTATTATCCAAAGTCTTTTTACTAATTCATTTATCAATTAATTCAGCAAACATTTTTGTCCAATATCAAGGAAAAGTAATTATTTCTGAAATATATTCAATGCCATTTCAATCAAATTTTGCTAACCTGGAAAATCCTGACAGCGTGTTTTAGAGAATTTGATAACTCTTTTTAAACTCTAAAAAGGAGGCTGTCAGATGTATTGCTGTGTGCACATATGTCCATGCATGAGTGAATAAGGTGATTAAATGATCCTTAGGTAGTTTGCTAAACCCTTACAGAGAGACTTTGTTAGAAAATTTGGCACCTTACCTAGGCTACTGATCTTGCTTTCCTATTTGCACCAAAGCATTTGGTTTCTAAAAATTATGCTTAGGAATTAATTTACCTTATGCCAACTGATGAGTGAGATTTATCTTAATTTGAATAAACCATAAATGTCCACTCATCAGTTATGATCCTTGTTAAGGCAGGCTGCCAAGAAACACCAGGTGTCTGGGCCAGAGTTTACTCAAATATAAGATGAACCCTTTTCCTATGTTTGAAAGCTATGAATCCTCCATTTGACTTTGGGCCAAATATTTAATGGTTCTGAGTCTTGATTTTCTTGTATGTGAAGTAAAAATGTTGTCTATATGAAATGTAAGCTTTAGTTCTGGAATTCTGTGGACATACGATTGAAAGCAAAGGGAAAGATCATAGTGATACCACTAGCGCAAGACTTGACTCAAAACTTTGTGTGCACACGTACAGTTAAAGCCAAAACTACGCCTTGGTGATGTATGAGAGTCTGATGTCAAACTATAAAAGTAATTAAGAAAATCGTCCTTATCATCAGGAAAGTTGTCATCTGGTTTGGGCCATAAGACAAAGATAAAGAAATAAAAACAAATGACAGTATATAACGAAATATAAGAATAAACATTACCTAAATTCTAAGGATCAGAAGAGGGCATTCAGATTACAACTGACAGCTAACGGCTACAACTAACAATGTCATCATGGCCCCAGCGTCTCTTTCTTTGCCCATAAGACTTTGGTATGATGTGGAACAACTGATTCCCAGTAACCAAATAGAATGATGGTGAGTAGAAAATATTGCAACCCAGTATTCATTGACAGTATTCAAACTTTAAACTAATGTTTTCCTAAAAGGAAAAATAATTGAAAATAAAGGAAGGATTATATTAAATAATGCCAATATTTTCTTTTTTTCTCAATTTAAGTTACATCCATTGAAAATGGTGACTTAGAAAGACTGTTTTACTTTCTTGGTTCTGTTCTATGGCTGAGTGAAAGAGAAGTCATTAAAACATATTTAGCCTAAATGGGCATAACGTAATATTTATGGCCTGTATGATTACATGACAGAAGTAGATGATGGCTTTTACAGAAGGTGCACAAATCCTAGAGAAGGAGAACACCTGAATTCTCGTTACTGGTATACTTTTGGTCGGTAGAATGTTGAATCTATTTTGGTTAACGTGAAACAACATGAAACATTCCTTGTTTTCAGCCACTTCAGAACACTCCTTTTTCCAATTTGTCTTATATTTTTATGCTCTTTTTGTGGACAATCATTTTTTTTATGTTCTTTGACCTTTTTGCTAGCATACAAGTGCAGAAATAAATGCTTCTTGCCACACTTTTAAAAAGCGTATTATTTGACAATATTTTTAATTCGTTAACTTTGGAGTGCATTCTAATATGCTTCATACAGATCTTCATCCATCAGCAGAATCACTAACAGGAAGCAAGGAAGTCTAAAAGTATCTTTCTAATTTGTTTTTGGAGTAGATTCTGCCAGTACAACAAATGCTTTCTGAATATATATTTAATATATTTTTCTCGTCAAGTTCATTTAACTTAGTAAGCTAGTGGTCAGAAGATGAGAGAAGGCAAATTTGTCTTTTTTCTTTCTTTAAAATTTAGTGTAGTACCCAAAGTCTAGCACTATTCTTGATTCTACAATGTATTTGGAAAGCACTTAGCTCAGAAGCATTTCTAATACAATAGATCCCAAATGCTTTCTTTTAAAATTCAGTCCAGGTTTTCTGAAATTGAAATGCACATGCAACTCATTTGTAGGATTGAACATACATCTTACAGTACATACTGGCATTAAATTGAAACCTGAACGATGAGAAGTCATTTGTGTGGGCAGGAAGCCAAATCATTCCTGGAGTTCTACACGCAGGCAATAATTTACACCGACAGGTAGAAAACATGTTATGTGCTTTTGGTACAATGATGGCGAAGAGCTTGGTAATGACTCATAACTCAGCTATCATTTAAAAATGCTGAAAAACATAGGAAAATGAATGAAAACTTGTTCTTGTCTAAACCCGAAGGCAGAGGAGTCCTTGGGATCTGACAAGGTGAATCATGGAATAGGACCAAAAGTAAATAGACAGATAGACAGATGGATGAGTAGCTAGCTAGCTAGCTAGATTAAAACACAATATTATGTTTTGAGTTTCACCTCCCTCTTGTTTCTATCACCATAAGGGACTTGAAAGAAGAATTAATGACATCTATTTTTTCTAGTCGTTTTCTCATTTATTTAAGAAAAATTAAATGACCTTTCCATTTTTTAACCACTGTGATTAGCTCCATCATTTTCCATTATCTCCTCCCTGTTTCCCATGGAACTGTGAATTAAAAACTAAAGGAATATAAACCATTTCTGTAAAAATTAGTAATATCTATGTTTTCTGAACCAGCTGGTGGGAAAAGGATAGACAGATTGAATAAAGGAACAAACCCCAGCCTATGGCCTTCCTATGTCACAACAGTCAGGATTCCAAAGACAATCGCATACCATGATCACTGTAGAGTTACGGTCAATACCACTTTTCCAGGGCCAAACCACTGGATTTTCCTGAATTACAGGGAGTAACAGTTGATGTTATCTTTTCTTGAACTTGTCCTGCCCAGAAAATCTCTTACGTATATAATCATTTTTCAAAGAAAAAGCAATTTCAACCCTTGCTGTAGTTAACCAAAAGGAACTGAAGAAGAGCAGTCACTGAACACATCTAGAATGGCCATATCTAACAGTGGCTTCAAATCTGACAGCTGTTTCCCATCCAAGCACATTGCATGAGTGCTGCCATTACTCCCAAGTTTTGCACACGTCAGTCATCCTGCCATGGTCAGTCATCCTGCCATGGTTTGGGCTCCAGTGTACACTGCAAAGTGAAATCAGCCACATTCCATCTTGTTGACACAACGAGCTTTAGCTGCTGATGTGGAGAGCTGTTTTCCTCTGAAGCTGGGCTCAGAAATGTCTGGGTTCTGGGGACAGAAGGTCTTCTTATTTTGTTGGCAGTGCTCGCATCAGTTGTCATGTGACTAGAGGAGAGTTTAAATCTTGAATTCTGAAGAGTCTCAAGCAGTAACATTACAAGTTTCAACAGGTGGTTCTCTTCAAATATTCGCACCAAGTGCTTCCTTTGTCATTAAAACCTAACCTGTAATCTCTCTGGAGTAAAACAGCGTCCTATTTAAGATGCTGGAGTGGATGACTCCTCTAGAGAGGACAAAGAGTGCCTTTGTCTGGTCGGGCATGGGAGGGTCGTTGATAAATTTGGTAAACAGTGACTTGTGAATAAGTGAAAACATGGACAACAGATGTTACTCAATTTTCATTGCTGGCTGGGTTTAACTGTCCTCTACAAGGTGTCTGTGAATGTGAAAATTACACAGAGAATTATTTTGGTCATGTGAAGGGCATCAAAAGCACGGAACCATATTTCTGTCTCAGCATTTCTCTCAGCGCCTAGACTATTTCCAGATACAGAGCAGGCTCTTGAATATTTGGTGAAGGAATAAATGAAGTGCAGAATGAATTCTTCTGTGCTAGAATCAGATCTCTTAGATGTTAGGTACTTTAGTAACATGTCTTAGTTCTCTGGAAGTTATGCAAGTCTTTAGTTCATTCACGAATGTTTGCAATACCCCGGGAAATAATATCCAGTGACCTCCTTAAGCTTACCTACCAGAAGAAATATTTCACACCATGTCAGCAATCGATCTCTAAAGCAAGGAACCCGCTTATTATTGTCTATTTATGTTGCCAAGAGGTTAAAAAAGGAGATGGATACTACTTATAACAGGGTTTTAGGTAAACATTTCAAAGTGACATGAAATTTTTTATTCTTTTGACATAACAACATAACTCCCCTTCTTTTCCCCTCTCTTCTTTTAATTCTGTGATTTCAGTTTACGGTTTTTCAAATTCTTTTCTGTTAACATTTCTGACAATAGTTCTATTCACATTATTGATATTTTTTAGAAGAAATATTTAAAAAAATTTTTGTTGTTATAAGGTAAGATAAGGCAACAGACTCATTTCAGTGTGTTTTAGATTGGTATTTCTTGCTAATCCACCTTCTAAGACGCTCTACCTAGTCTCTTATCATCACTTTCTGGAGAGCTAAACCAACTAGCCCTCCACATAATAAAACTCATCAATTGGGGCTGCAAAAGAAAGGGAGTGGAGAGAGGGCAAATGCTCTCTTTGTTCCTGGAGGTTTACACATAGCTTTTGCTTCCATCTAACCTCTGCCTGATCTGACACCAAAGAGCTACCAGGAGACCCAAGCAGAAAGTGTGCCATGGAGAAGAGCAAATAAATCTACTTACTGGCTCCTTTGCATGCTCTCCATTGAGGGCTGTACAAACCAAAAATGCAATTTTCTCTTCTCTGTGGAATCTCTCAAAATATATTGTCTGGGTACCTATACCTAAGACCAAAGAAGAAGTAGGAGAGGGCAAGGATGACATTTGGTCTGCCTTTAAGACACTCACAATCAACAGTCAAGGTGAGGAGATAAGACTAATGAACAAGAGATAGAAACAGAAAATTTCAAAGACTATGATGAAGAGTAATCCTATGATGTAATTAGGATCAGCTAAATAATTTCTTGGGCCCATTGCAAAATGAAAATGAGGGGCCCCTTGTTCAAAAATTAAGAATTTTAAGATGGCTATAGCAGAGTATTACATCAAGTCACTTGGTGGCATTCAACTGATGAATGAACTGGTCTGGAAGCTCCAAGAATTCTTCACTTACTTGTCTGGTGCCTTGGTGGGACGGCTAGAAAGCTAGGCTCAGCTGGGACCGTGGCCTAGAGTGCCTACTCATGGCACCTCCAGCATGGCAGCCTCAGGGTAGCCGGACTTCTACATGGTGGCTCATGGCTCGGAGAGTGAGGAAGCTGCATAGCCTTTCATTAGAAATGGAACCATTTGGAAGAACGGCCATAGATTCTCAATAAAGCACTGTTTAGTTCAAGCTGCATCTTGAATGCTAGTTTTTTTAAAAAGTGCTTTGCATTAATAAAGTAACACTTTGAAAAGAATGCAGGAGTTGAAACATAGCCAAGGATGGCAAATGATAAATCTATGCTTTGGCCCAAACAACAATCTTTCTGTGGGTTTGCTGGGCCCTGGGCACGCAAATACCAATGAGGCACAGCCCTGCTCTTATAGAAACACAATCTACTGTGAAAATCGACTCTCCAATAGCAATTTAATACTATGTGATGGGCATATATGAATGCTAATGAGAGGGAGCATTGCCTAGTGCTAAAGGGTGAAACTACCCGGGTCCGCATCGCAGCTCTGCCACTTACTGCCTGTGTGACCCTGGGCAGTATATATAACCTCCCCATGCCTCATTTCCCTCATTTGTAAAATAGGCATACCAGCAATACTCATCTCACACAGTTTTGTGAGAATTAATTAATACTCTGTATTAATAATTAATACTCTGAGAATAATTAATACTCTGTAGCACAGTCCTTGGCACATAGAAAGTGCTTGATAACTGTGAACTATTATTGCTATCACTATAATTATAGGCACAAAGCTGGGGGGATATTCATCCTCTTGGGTAGAGGAAAAGAAGCGAAATCAGGGAAAGTGACAAAGAAGCTGAGTCTTAAAGGTTGATTAGAAGGTTGGCAAGTGGACAAGACCTTATTTAGCGACAGGGAAGAACGCCATTGTAACTGGAACTTTACAGACCTAATTTATTCCAAGGAACTTCACAAGTGATATATAAACATGTTGATTAATTTTTTATATGTTATTCAAATTAACTTCAAAATCAAAAAAACTTTAGAGAAAATACTTCATTATCTTTTAAGAGCCATGACTCTCACCATATGTAAAAAATGGAGTCTTTTCAAAGGCAAGGGTGTGTGTTGGTCATCTTTATATTCACTGATACCTGTTGAACAAAATCAATGTGAACTTCATGTCCATATTATTTTACCTATTTCCCCAAGACATGCCTCCTGCCAGCAGTGAGCAGGAGTCACCTGCCTGCAGCTGTAGGCAAAATTCATCCTGTCATGACTCCTTACTTCTCATCTAATAGTCCTGAACGCTGTGTGTTGGGACAATCGTTCACTGCTGCTCAGGGAACAATCTCTACACTATTAGTTACTGCACAATCCTGATTGATGACATTTTTGACTGAGTCAGGCAAATCTGTGTATTCAAGGGAATGGACTCAGGAGGTTATTGAAGAAATTCTTTAGAGGCCAGAAATTGGCTGACTTTGTAAAGCACTGTGCAGTACAGGAATTTATCATAAGCTAGAAGTATTTCTTTTGCCCAAATAGACAGAACTAAGGAAGATTTTCTTATTCCAAAGGGGATTTTGGCCTTAAAAAGAAGAGTTTATAAAATCAACCTTTACTTGGAGGACAGTAGACTCTAATGCAATGGATTCCATGAAATAAAGGATTATGACAGATTCATCTGTTTCTGCTTCAGCATTTAGCACTCCCCAGCTTCCCAATTACCCTACAAAACAGGGATTGGTATTCCGGGACAAATGCAAAGGAGTTTCATCCACTCTGCATTTAAAAACAACTTGTCTAGTGTAGAATGAAAGTTATATTTCTCCTTCATTTTTCTCCTTCACCGACTTTAGGTCCTCAGAAGTTTTCTTAATAACTGATCCATTTACACAGTAAAGAATCGTTTCTCTAATTTCATGAGAGCTCTTTGAAATGTTTTCTGAAATATTAGCAATTTCATTCATCCTAATCTGCCTGGAAGCAAATAAAGCTCAATTGGCATGTATGGCTGTGGATTTCCGTACCCCGCGCAATAATTAATTGTAATAACTCATCTTTATATATCTCTATTTAATTTTTTTTAAAAAAATTCTGGTGTCTACAAGAGACTTTTCCAGAAGTAAGTCAACATATTGATGGCAAGGAATTAAAGTGGTTGAGAAAAACAGGCTAAGTAGGAACCTAGTTCTTTCCAAATAACTCCTTGGTGCCTACTCAATAAGTATGTACCATTGTGGAGAAAACAGAAAAACTGACATTTATGGGATCCTAAGTAATAGATATCTAAGTAAGAGAATCTTCTCTTTTGACTAATAATGAGTCACTGATAGACACTCTTTGGCTGTGTCCTGTAAGAACATATTCTCTATAGTTCTTATCCCTCCCATGACAACGCTGAGAACCAAACTGAATCTTCTTAGTTTGCTGATATGGTTCAAGGCAGAGGAAAAGAACCTGCGCGAGATCTAAAGAAAAGAAACTTCTAGAGATCAAAAACAGTTAGATTCTAGATCAAAACCAACATGTGTGTCTTTAAATTTATTTAAATTTAAAAATCTGTAGATTTCATACAGAAATCTGGATTTCTAATGTCTCTTGTCAATTCTGGAGGTGAAGCAACAGTGAGCCTGCAGTCCTACCTTTAAAACCATCAGTAGGGGCTTAGCTGTGCTGCTCTCTTTGGATGGAGCATGGATTCCCCAGTCCCTACTATTCAGAGGATGTGTGACAATTCAGTTACATCTGGCTCTGCTTCACTGGTATACATTTTCTTCCCAGTCTCGCCAGTTATTTGACTGGGACATGGGGTCAAAAAGAAAGTTCCATAGTCAATTACGCCATAAATTTTCTATGTGACATCAAGCATTTTGCTGCCTGTGTCTTAGAATGAGTGCTCATGTGAAATATCCCTGCTCTTAGAGATTCTCTCCAAGCTTCCTTCCTGCCCTAACATTGTATGATTCTATAACCAGCTGGCCCCAGTGTGTCCTCTCATTCACAGCATTTGCAGTCTTCATGGAAGACTTCCATGAAGACACAATTTTCAGTCCACAGACTGCAATTCTGTTTGGTTAGGCTATTTGATGATTTTTGTTCCTTGATTTCCCCTATTTTGTATCAAAACAGTTATTTTCAATCTTGAGATAATAAATAATGATATCTGACACAATTTCAAAACAAGTGGACTTTTAAAATTCGTGTCATAAGTGCCAAAGATAATATCCATTGTTTTTTAAAACACAGCTTTGAGATATAGTTCACATACCACAAATTCACACATTTAAAGTACACAGCTCAGTGGGTTTTACTCTATTCATAGATAGTTGCAACTATCGCCATGGTCAGCTTTAAAACATTTTCATCACCTGATAAAGACACACCTTACCCTTTAGCTATAACCCACCTAGCCCCCTAGCCCCTGTCCCCCTACTCTAAGCAAGAACTAATCTACTCTCTGTCTCTATTTGCCTATTCTGTACATTTCATATAAATGGAATTATACGATATCTTCTTCTGTGACTGACTTTTTTCACTTAGCATAATATTTTGAAGGTTCATCCATGTTGTACCATGTGTCAATACTTCACCCATTTTTATGGCAGAATAATATTCCATTGAATGGTTATACCACTTTTGATTTATCCATTTATCAGTTGATGGACATGTGGGATATTTCCACCTCATAATGATTATAAATAATGCTGTTATAAACATTCATGTACAAGTTTTCGTGTGGATACATATTTTCATTTCTCTTGAGTATATACCAAGGAGTAGAATTTCTGGGTCACGTCATAACTCTGTGTTTAACCATTGGGGGAAGTGTTAGACTGTTTTCCAAAGTGAATGCACCATTTTACATCTCCACCAGCAGTGTATGAAGGTTCTAATTTTTCCATATTCTCATAAAAGTTGTTACTAGCTGACTTTTTTTTTTTTAAAGGTTTTATTATTTCCTTTTTCTCCCCAAAGCCCCCCGGTACATAGTTGTATATTCTTTGTTGTGGGTCCTTCTAGTTGTGGCATGTGGGATGCTGCCTCAGCGTGGTTTGATGAGCAGTGCCATGTCCGCGCCCAGGATTCGAACCAACGAAACACTGGGCCGCCTGCAGCGGAGCGCGCGAACTTAACCACTCAGCCACGGGGCCAGCCCCCTAGCTGACTTTTTAATTCTAGCCATCCTAGTGAGTGTGAAGTGGTATCTCATTGTGGTTTTGATTTGCATTTCTCTGATAATTAATGATATTGACCATTTTTTAATGTGACTTTTGGCCTTTGTATACCTTCTTTGAAGAAATATCTATTCAGATCCTCAGTCCATTTTTCAATTCAGTTGTCTTTTAATTATTGGAATTGTAAGAGTTCTTTATATATTCTAGATACGAGTCCCTTATCAAGATATATGATTAACAAATACTTTCTCCCATTCTGTGCACATGTGTTTTACTTTCTTGATAGTGTCCTTTGATGCACAAAAGTTTTCAATTTTGATGAAGTCCAATTTACCTATTTTTTTCTTTTGTTGCTCATGTGTTTGGTGTCATATCTAAGAAGACTTTGCCTAACCTGTGGTTGTGAAAATTTACTCCTAGATTTTCTTCCTTTAAGAATTTCATATCTTAGTTCTTAAATTTAGGTCTTTGATCCATTTTGAGGTAACTTTTTATATGTTGTGGAAAACAGGTTAAACTTTGTTCTTTTGTATGTGGCTATCCAGTTTTCCCACCACCATTTGTTGAAGAGGCTTTTCTTTCCCCATTGAATGGTCTTGGTAACTTATAGAAAATCAGTTGATACTGTACACATAGTTTTATTTCTGGACACTCAACTCTATTTCATTGATCTATATGTCTATTCTTATGCCAATACTACATTGTCTTTATTATCATTGCTTTGTATTGTTTCCTAAGAATACCTACTCTTGCCTTGTTTTTGATGTTAGAGGAAAATCTTCCACTTTTTACCATTGAATATGCTGTTAGTTGTAGACTTTCCAGTTAGGGGCTTTATTGTATTGAGGTAAATTCCTTCCACACCTAATATGTTGTGAGTTTTTTTTTTTTTTATCATGAAAGGGTTTTGAATTTTGTCAAATGCTTTTTCTGCATCTATTGAAATGATTATGTGATTTTTATCTTTCATTCTGTTAATGTGGCTTATCACATTAATTGATTTGAGTATGTTGAACCATCCTTGCATCCCAGGGATAAATACCACTTGGTCATAGTGTATGATCCTTTTAATGAGCTGTTGAATTCACTTTACTAGCATTTTGTTGAAGATTTTTGTATCTATGTTCATCAGAGATATTGGCTTATAATTTTATTTTCTTGTAGTGTCTTTGCCTGACTTTGGTAGCAGGGTAATGTTGGCCTCAAAAACTGAGTTTGGAAGTGTTTCCTCTTCTTAGTTTTTTGGAAGACTTTAAGAAGGATTAGTGTCCTTTCTTCTTTTAATGTTTGCTAGAATTCACCAGAGAAGCCATTTCATCATGCACTTTTCCTTGTTTGGACGTCTTTGATTACCAATTCAATCTTCTTATTTCTTATTTGTCTATTCAAGTTTTCTATTGAAAAGGTCCTGTGTATTAATAGGTCATATGTTTTTAAGAGTTATCCATTTCTTCTAGATTATCTAATTTATTCATGTATAAGTGTTTATAATAGTCTCATAATCTGTTATGGGTTCAATGTTTGTGTCTTCCCCAAAATTCATATGTTGAAACCTTACCCCTCAATGTGATGGTATTAGGAGGTGGGGCTTTGGGGAAGTAATCAGGATTAGATGAGGTCTTGAGGATGGAACACTTATGAAAGGGATTAGTGCCCCTATAAGAATCAGGAAACAGGTTGCTTCCACACTCTGCTTTCTGCCATGTGAAGGTACAAAGATAAGTCAGCAGTCTGCAACCCAGAAGAGGACCCTCATAAGAACCCTAGCATGTGGGCACCCTGATCTTGGATTTCCAGTCTTCAGAACTGTGAGAAACATATTTCTGTCTTTTATAAGCCATCCAGTCAATGGTATTCTGTTATAGAAGCCCGAACAGACTAAGACACGATCCTTTTTATTTCTATGGCATCAGGTATAATGTCTCTTTTTCATTTCTGATTTTATTTACTTGAGTGTTTCTCTTTTTCTCTTAGTATAGCCAAGGGTTTGTCAATTTTGTTTATATTTTCAGCCAACTCTTAGTTTCATTGCTGTTTTCTATTGTTTTTCTAGTCCCTATTTCACTTATTTCTGCTCTAATCTTTGTTATTTCCTTCCTTCTGCTAACTTTGAGCTTAGTTTGTTCTTTTTCTAGTTCCTTGAGATGTAAAGTTAGGTTGTTTATTTGAGATCTTATTTCTTTACAACACAGTCATTTATTGCTATAAACTTCCATCCCTTCTTCCATAAGTTTTCGTATGCTGTGTTTTTGTTTTCATTTGTGTCAAGATATTTTCTAATTTCCCTTTTGAGTTCTTCTTTGACTCACTGTTCAAAACTGTGTTATTTCATTTCTACTTATTTGTGAATTTTTCAGTTTTTCTTCTGCTATTGATTTCTAGTTTCATTCCACTGTAGTCAGAAAGGATACTTGCTATGATTTCAATCTTCTTAAATTTGTTTAGATCTATTTTGTGAGGTAACATGATCTATTCTAGAGAATGCTCCATGGGTGCTTGAAAAGAATGTATATTCTGCCATTGTTGCCTTGAAAGTTATGTATACATCTGTTGGGTCCATTTGGTCTGTGATATTATTCAAATTCACTGTTTCTTTGTGGATTTTCTCCCTGGTTGGTATATCTATAATCAAAAGCAGGGTATCAATGTCTTCTAGTATTATTGTGTTGCTTTCTATTTCTTCCTTCCATTCTGTCAATGTTTGTTTTATATATTTAGGTGCTCCATGTTAGGTGCATATATATATTGATAATTATTGTGTCTTTCTGGTGGATTCACCCTTTTATTATTATATAATGTTCTTCTTTGTTGTAACAGTTTTTGATTTAAAGTCCATTTTATATAAGTCTTATATAGCCCCTCCTGCTCTCTTTTTGATTACCATTTGCATGGAATAGCTTTTTCCATCCCTTTACTTTCAGCCTATATGTGGCCTTAAATCTACAGTGAGCCTCTTGTAGACAGAATATAGTTGGATCTTGTTTTTTTATCCATTTAGCCACTCTATATCTTTTGATTAGGGAGTTTAATCCATTTGCATTTAAAGTAATTATTGATATGGAATGATTTACTACTGCCATTTTATTAACTGTTTTCTGTTTGTCTTGTAGTTCTTTTGTCCCTCTTTTTCTTTCTTGCTGTAGTCCTTTGTGTGTCATTGTGGTGTTTTTGCACTGACATGCTTTGAGTTCTTTCTCTTTTTTTTGTGTGTAACTTCTATAGGTCTTTTCTTTGTGGTTTCCATGGGCCTTACTTAAAATATTTTTTAGTTATAACAGTTAGTTATAACTGTTTAGTTATAGGGGCCGGCCCCGTGGCCGAGTGGTTAAGTTTGTGTGCTCCACTGAGGCGGCCCAGGGTTCGGATCCTGGCGCGAACATGGCACTGCTCGTCAGGCCACATTGAGGTGGCATCCCATGTGCCACAACTAGAAGGACCTGCAACTAGGATATACAACTATGTACCAGGGGGGATTCGGGGAGATAAAGCAGAAAAAAAATAAAAAAGATTGGCCACAGTTGTTAGCTCAGGTGCCAATCTTTAAAAAAATAAATAAATAACTGTTTAGTTATAACTGTTTAGTTATAATAGTCTATACTAAGCTAATAACAATTTAACTACATTTGCATAAAAACTCTACGCTTTTACTTCTCCCATCCCACGTTATATGTTATTGATGTCACAATTTACATCTATTTATATTGTGTAACCATTAACATATTTTTAATTATAATTATTTTTAATACTGTGAAATAATATGGAATATATACACATATACATATATGTATATATGTATCTGCCTCTGGTTCTTGACACAGATCTCCCAGAACTCTTGTAAATAGAGGTACCAAGAGAATTTTTAGTTCTGACATTTAGTCTTTGACCCCAGTTCCTGATGCAGAGCACCTAAAATACTTGTAATTTCCTAAATGACAAGAGAACTATGAGAATCTTTTGATTTTAATGTTAGTTTTCAGTCCAGGCTCCCGACACAGAGCTCCTAAATCTCTTGTAATTTCCTGGGTGATAGGAGTGTCTTTCGCTCTAGTGAGATGAATCTTGGTGAGCTCCTGGATGGACGCTGCTCACCAGAAAAACCAAGCCATGATGAGAAGCTTGGAATTTTAAGCCCTCCTCTCCCCATTCTCCAGAGAGGGAAGAGGAACTGCAAATGGAGTTAGTAATTGATCATGTCTATGTGATGAAGCCTCCATAAAAATCCCAATATATGGGTTTTGGGGAGCATCTGGGTGGCTGAACACATCTAAATACTGGAAGGGAGGCATACCCCAACTCCACAGGGACAGGAGCTCCTGTACCCAAGACCCTCCTGGACCTTGCCCTATGTATTTCTTTTCTAGCTATCCCTTCATATTTTTTTATCATATCCTTTATTATGAACCAGTAAATGTAAGTAAATGTTTCCCTCAGCTTTGCAGGTCATTCTAGCAAATTGTTGAACCCAAGCAGGGGCGTCATTGGAACCCTGACTTATAGCTGGTTGGTCAGAAGTGCAGGTGACAACCTGGGACTTACAACTGCCATCTGAAGTTCAGGGGAGGCAGCCTTGTGGGACTGAGCCCTTAACCTGTGCATTCTGACACTATCTCCAGGTAGAAAATGTCAGAATTGAGTTAAAGTGTAGCACACCCTGCTGGCATTGCACAGAACTGCTTATGTGTAAAAACCCCACACATCTGGTGTTGGAAGTATTAGGAGTGTGTGGGTAGAGGAGAAATACAGGAGGAATGTGTTTTTCCTTTAAAAAATACTTTTGTCTTTTAATTTTTGTACTAGAGTTAAAAGTGATTTACCCACCACCATTACAGTAATTTAATATTCTGTGTTTATTTATATATTTACCTTTACCAATGAGTTTCATACTTTCTTATGCTACCATGTTGCTGTTTAATGTCCTTTCTTTTCAACTCGAAGAGTTCCCTTTAGCATTTCTTGTAAAGCAAGCCTAATAGTGATAAATCCCCTTAGCTTTGGTTTGTCAGGGAAAATTTTTATCTTTCCATTTTTTTTTTAAGGACAGCTTTGCTGGGTATAATGTTCTTGGTTGGCAGCGTTTTTTTCTTTCAATGCTGAATATATCACCCCACTCCTTTCTGGCCTGCAAGGTTTCTGCTGAAAAATCCACTGATATGCATTGGGGGTTTCTTTGCAGGAGACAAGTCATTTTCTCTGGCTGCTTTCAAGATTCTTTCTTTGTCTTTGACTTTTGACAATCTGTCTCAGTGTGGATTTTTTTTGATTCATCTTATTTGGGATATTTTTGGGCTTCCTGGATCTAGATGTTTATTTCCTTACTTGTATTTAGGACATTTTCAGCCATCATTTCTTTTCTTTTCTTTTGAGGAAGATTAGCCCTGAGCTAACATCCACCACCAATCCTCCTCCTTTTGCCGAGGAAGATTGGCCCTGAGCTAACATCTGTGCACATCTTCCTATACTTTATACGTGGGATGCCTGCCACAGCAATGGCTTGATAAGTGGTGCATAGGTCCATGCCTGGGATCTGAACCAGCAAACTCCAAGCCACCAAAGCACAACGTGTGAACTTAACTGCTATGCCACTGGGCTGGCCCCCAGCCATTGTTCTTTAAATAAGCTTTCCAGTCCTTTATATCTCTCTTATCCTTTGGGGGCATACATAATGTGCATATTGGTCCATTTGATTATCTCCCTTAAGTTTGGTAAACTATTTTCACTCTTTTTTTAAATTCTTTTTTCTTTTTTGCTCCTCTAACTAGATGACTTCCAATGATCTGTCTTCAAGTTTGTTGATCCTTTCTTCTGATCTATCCAGTCTGATGTTGAAACTTTCTATTGAATTTTTTAGTTCAATAATTATATTCTTCAGCTTTATAATTTCTGTTTGGTACTTTTTGACATTTTCTATCTCTCTGTTGAAATTCTCACTTTGTTCATACATTGATTTCCTGATTGGCAATCATCTTTATGACAATTATTTTGGATTCTCTGTGATGTAAATCACATAATGTATTTCATTAGGGTTGGGTTCTGGAGATTTAACTTGTTCTTTTATTTGGAACATATTTCCTTGTTTCTTTATTTTCCTTGAATCTCTGTGTCAGTGTCTGCACATGAGACTAAGAAAGCACCTTTACCAATTCTCACAGACTTGGTTCTCTTTGTCTTGTCTCTTTTTAGCACCCCACACAGATTTTAAGCTTCACTGATTGTCCTATGATTTGCAAAAACTTCTTGGGGAATGATTTGCTCCACACACTAAGCCAATAAAATTTGAGCTTCTTTGAAGAGCTTGTTCCTGAATCAGTGTTGAGATTTGTTCTGACCTCAGGCAACTCCCTCCAGCTGTCTCTTTCCCCAGTTCTTTAGGGCAATCTAGGTGGCTTATAGTTGTAACCTGTATTTGTCCAATAAATATATCAATCTCCTCTTAATTTCCTTTCACCAAAGCCTCCACTATTTTTAAGAGTGTCTTTAGGCTTGAACTTATTCATACTCTGTTGCAAATGAAGTCAATTCCTTCTGAAGGAAATTAGAAACTATATCTTCTATGGCCTCTTCTGTCCCCAGGCAAAATTTCTGAGCCTCAGCGATGGCACTAGGGGTTGGGGACAATAGCATGCTTCTCTCTGAGTCACACCCCTGCTTTAGCAGATGAGACCTCAGTGGAGGGGATACAGTAGCCTCATATCGTCTCAGCTTACCTCTCCTAAAACAAAATCACCACTTTATGAGCTGGGCCAGGGCAATTGAGGTCTCAGTGTTCTCAGCAGTATCATGTCTAAGCTAGAGCCTCTGTTCCATGAGTAGGAGTTGGGCTGGAGAAGAGAGTCCCACCTCCCACCACATTCGCCCTGAATTTAGCCTCAGAAACAGGTAGCCAGGGGCAGAATGAGAAATGCAGATGTTTTGCCTTCATGGAAGATAGCCCTCTAAATGGGAGCTGAGGGGAGAGAAAGCCCCATGTACTTTGATGCACCAGCCTGAAGTGGAGTTTCCATCTTGCTGAGTTAGGAGGTGGGAGGTAGTGAGTAGGTCTTGTTTCAAATACCACAGCCTCATGCTGTTCTTGATGAATTTTAGATTTTCTTGAATAAATGTTTCTTGATCTGCTGTATGTCCTTAGAACCACTTCCAGATATTTTAAATGCTTGTTTTTATTTATAATTTTTACCAGTTTCTCTGGAAGGCAGGTCTGCCAAGCTTTTCAAGCCATCATGCCAGAAGTCTCTCCTTCTTCATCATTTTTCAAAGTGGTGTTTTCACCAAAGCTTGACTTAGAAGAATACCACTATGTTAAATATATGAAGTACTTTTGAGTGATATTATTTTCGTTAACTTCAGGAAAAAGTCAACAAGAAAACATTCCATGCTGACAAGATGTCAGCCTTCCAACATGTTGGTATCCTTGTTATTTCCAATTGCATTCAATCAACGGTTGCTACTTCTCTATAATGCCAGCTGATGGGGAATGAAAGGATAAGATTATGTATCATAAATGATATCTTTGTGACATCAATTTAATTCTACTTACAGGGAAATCATATAATATTGCTTTCTTTTCATAATCATAATTGGATACATCTCTGCTATACCTCCACTTACATTTCTGAAAGTAGTATGCTGAATAATGGAAGATAGTGAAATACATCTGTTCCCACTTTTCTTTACTCTTATGTATTAGTATTTACAGATGTATGTACATGAAGAAAAATATTATTTTGAGCAATTTACATGTATCATTGAGTTTTTACTCATCTTACAGGAAAATCATCCCAATTATGAAAATATCTCTTATCATTTGACGTTTTCTAGATCTCTCCTCATCCTTAAATGCAATGCTTTTCCTTTGCACGTACAGATTTGTAGCACAGGTGTGACATTCACATTTAATATAACCTTTCTGCTATTTCTAAATGTAACAGTGCTGTTTCAAAGTATGAGATTTAACTGATAGCATTAACAAAACACTTAATAATGAGTTATAGAAACTTCAAAGCATGGAAAATTTGTTGAACAATGTGGACCAACTAAGCAATCAGAACATTTGCTGTTCAACTATTAAGGTGATAGTACAGTCAATCCCTAATTTTCTAAGTATTTTCCATATCAAACTTTGAATGTCATATGCCTGGACATTTTCGGAACATCATCTCTTGCCCCTAATTTAAGAAATATGAATGAATTTTGATAATAATCTTAAAAATATAAAATTATGAGGATTTGTTCTCCCATTCCTGAAACAGTCGCATAATACATTGCATAAGCATATAGAAACAGTTTTTGGATTAGCCCTTACCACTTAGAAACTATGCTGCTATACTTGCTGTTAATCAGGGTCATTGAGAGTTTATGTGTGTCAATGGAATGTGAAAAATATGCTGGTCAAATATTTGTAGGACATTTGTAGAAGAAATTTTTAACAACTCATGAATTAAAATTTATAAAGAGTTATTGGCTACTATTGTAGATTTCTTTACATACAAACTAATTTGGGCTAAAAACATATCAAAGAGATTTGGTGAACTGATGCCTAAAATTATATATGAATCAATTAACTTTTTCAAGAGGAGTTAAAGATATTTTGGGGAGAGTTGTGTTTTATGAAAGGTTGTTGATGGACTTATTTCTACCACAACATTTTCCGTATGCTTGATACTCATACCAAATTACCCCTATTGTTTTTAATTGTAAACTCCTTGAAGACATGGTCCATGCTTTTATTTTTTCTTGTCAATGTCACACCCAACATATAGAGCAATGTTTTACATAAAATGAGTAGGAAAAACCCAAAAATCTTTCATTATATTTTTAGAGTTTTTTAATTTGTTAAAATTGAGGTACAATACAGGTGACACGCACAGATTTTAAGTGTATGGTTCAAATGAGTTTTGCTGAATGTTTATATTCATGTAACTATCACCCCAATAAATATGTAGAAACTTTTCATCCCATGAAAAGTTCCTTTATGCTCCCTTCCTGTGAATGTTCACCATCCAAAGGTAATCAGTGTCTTTATTTTTACCACTACACGTTAATTTTGACTTTTCTAGAACTTCATATAAGCAGAGTCATATGGGTTTTCTTTTATAACTGGTTTCCTTTGTTCACCATGATGATTTGAGATTTATCCATGTTGTGTGCATCATAAATTTATTCTTTCATTTTTACTGCAGAATAGTATCTCATTGTGTGAATATACCACAATTTGTTTATCCATTCTCATGTTGATATATATATAGGATGTGTCCAGGTTTGGCTATTATAAATAAACCTCCTTTTTGGGGGGACATATGTTTTTATTTCTTAGACACCAATACCTGGGAGGGTAATTCATGTATACTTGAAGGTTTGTTAAAAACTACCAAACAGGAGCCGGCCCTGGTGTCTCAGTGGTTAAGTGCACACATTCTGCTTCTGCGGCCTGGGGTTTGCTGGTTTGGATCCCAGGTGCGGACATGGCACAGCTTGGCAAATCATGCTATGGCAGGCGTCTCACATATAAAGTAGAGGAAGATGGGCATGGATGTTAGCTCAGGGCCAGTCTTCCTCAGCAAAAAAGAGGATTGGCAGCAGTTAGTTCAGGGCTAATCTTTCTCAAAAAAATAAAATAAAATAAAATAAACTACCAAACAGATTTTCAACATGATTGTACCATTTTATAGTCTCTCTACTCAGTGTATGAGAGTTCCAGTTGCTCCACATTTTGTTCAACACTTGGTGTTTTCAGTCTTTTAAATTTTAGCCATTCTAGTGGATGTAAAGTGGTATCTCACTGTTTTAATTTATAATTCCCTGATATGAAAGACATTGAGCACATTTTCAGATGCCATTTGTATATATTCTTTTGGGAAGTGTATTTTAATGATTTTTGCCTATTTTATTAATGGGATGTTGTTCTTTTTATTATTAACTTGTTAAAAGTTTTTTATATACAGATCTATATATTCCAGATGTAAGGCCTTTGTTAGACATCTGTGTTGCACAGATATTCTCCCAGCCTTTGCCTTGCCTTTTCATTGTGTTAATGGGTCTTTTGATGAGTAGAAGTTTTTAATTTTGGTGAAGCCCAGTGTATCAAATTTTCTTCTATGTTAGCGCTTATTGTGTCCTAACATATCTTTGCTTGTCCCATAGTCACAGAGTATTTTATGGGTTTTTTCCTAGAAACTTTATAGTTTTAGCATTTATATTTAGGTTTATTATCATCTTAAATTAGTTTGGGGGTATTTCCTTAGATCATGTTCCTTAGGAAACTGACTCTGAAATGGAGATTTCCTTGTAAGAGGCTTATTGGGGTGTACATACTTCAGCACCTGTATAGTTTACCTCTTGTATAGCTTGGATCCACTTACTTCATATAATGACTACCATTATAACTGTTCAGATACATATAATAAGCAATACAATTGTGACCTTTCAGTTGTAACCTTTCCTCAGGTGCTGGCTGAGGTCCTGCAAGCAGGAAAGGCAAGCCCAGGAATATCAACTTGCTACCAAGTGGCTGTTTGGTCTTCTCAAGGGATAGGGTCATATCGGGGGGTCAGTATCGGTTTCTGCTCCTGCAAATTGGACATTCTACAACGACAGTAGCTAGCTTGGCCTTCGTAAGTGGGGGCTCATGCATTTAATACAAAGATCTTCACACTTTATGCCCACTCTCACAAGTCTATCCATATGCTTCTTATCCAGACTTTCTTATCCCCAATCTTCCAATCTTTCTCATTTTAGGCAATTGAAAAACCAAACAAGGCGTTCACCTTGGCCCATGAGTTCATATATATTCTTACCTTGGACCACTTCTTCCTCACAAATAGTTGACTAGCTTTGCCATCCAAGGTTTGACCTTTGGGAAAATTTTCCCTCATTCCTTTCTTCCATTCACCTTGCATGAGGCTGTAGTTGAGCTATTGTCCGACTTTGGTTTGCATCTATATACCAAACTGATCTACCTGTGAATTAAGCTTCGTACTTTTCTTCCTCTGTCTGCTGGTGGTAAGGAATCCCCAAAATAGCTAAGGGTGTGAACAAGAGGGAGAAATGACAATACACATCATGAACAGTCCCAACTGCTTGTGCAGCTAATGTATGCCCTCTGATTCTACTTGTGTCCAATGGCAATGTACCACTTATCTCTACAATGGATTAGTGTTAGACCTGCTTGATCTAATGACTTGGAGATTCTGACAGAACTCAACTCAGGGTGGGCAGTTCTGATTGCATAGTCACTTGATGTTTCATGATCAGGTGTTCCATCTCTACCAGACCTCAACAGAATGCAAAGAGAAATTTTTGTAAGGGTGTAAACTTACCCACTATAGATGGGGAGACTTCGCTCCAGACATATAGGTATCTACATTGTGATTCTCCTGCGTGGTCTTGTCATAAACTCCTCATGATGTTTTTTCCAATCACAGATAACTCTAGTACTATACGATTTTCTTGCACTGTAGCCTGGACCTGCTGCAGGAATCTTTTTTGCTGTAAGCCCCACTCAAAGCTGCTAGCCTTCCAAATAACATGGGAGAAGAGTTTGGTGAGTATTCCCAAGTGTGGAATATCCTGGCTCCAGAAATTTGAGAGGACTCCTAGGTGTCATGCTTTCTTCTTAGTGGTGATAGGGACAAGATGCAATAATTTGTTCTCCACTTTGGAAAGAATTTCCTGGTATGCCACAGACCACAGGAGACCCAAAAATGTCATTGATGTGGTGCTCATTTGAATCTATGTAGAGTTTATAATCAATCCTTTGCAGCAAATGGGTATTACCATAGCTTCCAATATACTTGCCACTTATTTATCTGGTCTTATTAATGTGATGTCATCCATATGGTAGATCAAAGTGATGTTCTGCAGAAAGTCCAGATGGTCCAGATCTTTTAATTCTATAATGTGACAGATTGCAGGAGAGTTAACACAGCCCTGGAGAAAGATTATAAAGAATACTGTTGTCCACCCTACATGAATGTCAATTTTTTCTGGTCTTCCTTCTAATAGGAATGGAGAAATATGCATTCGCCAAATCAGTGGTCCTCTACAATGTACGGTAGTCCATATTAATCTTCTCTAGAAAAGATCTGCTAGCCCTAGCAGTCTAGTGGTTAAGATTTGGTGGTCACTCTCATTACCACGGCCTGGGTTCCTTTCCTGGTCAGGGAACACCACCTGTCGGTTGTCATACTCTGCTGGCGGTGTGTTGCTGTCATGCTGAAAGCTATGCCACTGATATTTCAAATACCAGCAGAGTTACCCGTGATGGACAGGTTTCAGAGGAGCTTCCAGACTAAGACAGACTAGGAAGAAGAACCTGCCCACCCACTTCCAAAAAATTGGCCATGAAAACCCTATGAATAGCAGCAGAGCATTGCCTGATATAGTGCCAGAAGGTGAGAGGATGGCACAAAAAGACTAGGCAGGGTTCCGCTTTGCTGTACACAGGGTTGCTAGAGTTGGAATTGACTCGAGGGCACCAGCAACAAAGAAAGTACCTTCATGTGGTACAGCAACCACTTTTGAGGCTTTTACTTGATTAAGTTTGTCTAGTCCACTATCATCCTCCAGGATTCATCTGATCTGGGTAGGGGCCAGATCGCTGAGCTAAATGGAAGTATGATGGGACTGCTGCCTGCCCCTGAATTCCTGAAGTCTTTAAGATGGCACTGATGTCTGCCATTACCCCTGTGATACAATATTTATTTTTATTTCCTATCTTGGTCAAGTGGCTTTCCGCTTGGCCTCCTGCACTACTATAGTTCATAATCAACAAAACAAGGAACGGATGTGGGGGTTCAGTAAACTACCAAATATCTTCTTTTCAGTTATACAGTTTGGGACTGAGGCCTGTGGGTCCAGTGGACCCATCGTATCCCAGACCTGGGTCATGACTTTATCTATTCCTGACCCCACGTGCCTTCACTCTAACAGGAGGACTATGATGATGCTTTGGGTCCTGGGTATCATTGTCAACTTAGATTGTGTGTCTCATAACCCTCAAAATGTCAGAAATATATGATTATTCCCCTTTCTCTAATGCAGTTACCTGAGTAAATGGCTGCAATGTTCCTTTGGGGAAGGACTAGGTAAATCATTCTGCTATATATTGTTTTGACGTTGCTGGGCCCTTCTTTCTGGAGACATAATCCCTCCTTTATTCAATAGATTCTGGGTCTAAAGCTGGCTAAAATTAGGAAAGGAATTGTAATTTTAAGAAATTGGAACAGCTGTCTTAGCCTCCCAATCATCCAAACTTGTCCATTAGAACTTCTTGTAGTCATAAAAATGCTTCATATCTACACGATCCAATATAGGCGATTAGACACGTGTGGTCGCTGAATACCTGAAATGTGGCTAGTGAAACTGAAGAATTAAGTTTTTTGTTTTGTTTAAGTTTAATTGATTTAATTCAAATAGCCACATGCAGCTATTGGCTGTTGTATTGGATAGCAATATCCTTGTTGCTTGGCTATCAATCTCACCCTCTGGAGTGCCATATTCTGTTCATCATCTTTATAACTCTCTCATTACAATATCATGGCTACCTTGTTTTTGAAGTTTAAATGCTACTACCTTGCCTTCATTATTTTTGAATCCTATATTCCCTGCTAATATCAAGAATCCTAGTTCTGTACCATCATTTCCTGCCATTAGCCCTGGCCAAGAGGGAGTAGCTACCACTGACCTCCTCAGTGATGCTGGTGCTTCTTTTGGTAAATGGAGTGTATTCCAGGTCCTCCAACCTAGGAGTCTGCTGGTAGCTTCATGGCCTGAAATAGTGTTTCCACTCTAGCATGCTTACTTCTCTAAGCCTTTTGATCACTTCCCCACCATTTGCCAAGGCATTCTGGCATTTCTACATTCTAAATGTGCAACATCACTTTTTTTAAGCTTTCAAGAGCCAATCTATAATAGCACTGTCTCCCAGGATTCTTGCCAGGATGTCAAATACTGTATCGTGAGAGAGTGTTCCCATATCCACAAACTCTCCCTTCTTAAACTTTATATTCTGTCTCCCTTGATCCAGCATGTTCAGGATCCAGTCCCATACACACTCTCCCAGTTCTTGCTGGCACATGTGGGCTAAATGTTGCAGTGCCTTCATCATCTTGTCCCCTTCCTCCCTTAGCAGACTCAACACATTCTTAGCTGGATTATGTTGTGAATAACCCTAGTTATTAGTCTCTCAGCCAGGAGGGATGATGAGAAACAACTGAAGGAAAGAGGAGGCAATGTATCTGGTCTGCAAAAGAAAGGCTTCTGCATTGCTTGGAAGCATTAACATTTAACAAGGAGGAGGGTCCCCTTTTGCAGGCCTAGAGGGTTCGGGGAATCTAGGATTCCAACGTACTTGAGTGTATTGACCTAAATGTTGTATTCCAAGTTTCAGGGTCCCACTCCTTCTCAACAATAATTCCATGAGTTTAGCAAAATAGTCCTGCCCAGGTTGAGAAGTCAATGTTCTCTATAAATCAGTCCTGGCCTTTTCCTCAGCATTTCTGACCTCTGGTGCAGGAAACAAGAGTTTCTTTATATGCTTCCAAGTAGGCTTTCTGCCTTTTAAATTAGTGATTAATCACACTCAATCATTCATTCTCTTTCTCTAGCGCATTAATAGTCCTCAGCAACACCCATCAAATTCTATTGTCCTTATAATTGCTACTTCCCCACAACCTCTCAAATGCCTGCAATATTGCCCTGCCTCCTCCCCAGTGCATTCCTTTCCAGTCGTATCACCTTGCAATTCACAACCAGTAGAAGTACAATTGCACTGTTATGGCATGCCAAGGTACACCCGTACCTCACCTGTGATTAGTAATGGGATATTCATGACCAGTCTGCTAATGGGTGACCCAGCTTCAAAATTCCATTTTAGGATTTGCTTACAACTAGTGGCATTGAAACTGATCTGAGATGGAGAATCGTGTGCAGAAATTTGTCCCCAGTGGAAACATGGGGACTACTGTACTATCACACCACCCAGTCATTGGAAGCAGGCTGCTCTCTGAGCAGGAACATAAGCTTAGGTGGGGAAGCACTCTTCAACTGAATGCAATTCCTGGGGAGGAACTCAGCTGTAAGCCATCAATGGGCAACTAATAACAAAGTCCCACAGTTTGGGTGGCCTAAGCAACAGAAAATTTTCTTGCAATTCTGGAGGCTGGAAGTCTGAGGTCAAGGGGTTGGCAGAGTTGGTTTCTTTGGAAGACTCTCTCCTTGGTTTGTAGACTGCCATCCGTGTATCTTCACATGGTCTTCCCTCTGTGTATGTCTGTGTCCTAATTTTCTCTTCTTATAAGGACATCAGTCATATTGGATTAGGGTCCATGCCAATGACCTCATTTAACCTTAATTACCTTTTTAAAGCCTCTTTCTCAGAGCCAGCCCAGTGGCGTAGTGGTTAAGTTCTCGTTCTCTGCTTCACTGGCCTGGGGTTCATGGGTTTGGATCCCTGGTGCATAACTACACACTGCTCATCAACTCATGCTGTGGCAGTGTCCCACATATAAAATAGAGGAAGATTGGCAACAGATGTTAGCTCAGAGCCAATCTTCATCACCAAAAATAAAAAGAAGATGACAACTCTTTCTCCAACTACAGTCACATTCTGAGGTACTGGGGGTTAGGACTTTAACATGTGAATTCGAGGGGATCACAATTCAACTCACAACAGCGACACTCCTGGGATCCGTAGGAAAGAGTACCTCAGTCTTAAAGGGGAATGTGGGCTGTGTACCACAGCATCTGTTACATGTTTGGTGTGAGATAGCAGCCAAATTTAATTTTATGCCATACACTTATCCAGGTGCTCTAGCACTTTTTTGTCCCCATGAATTGCCTTGGTGCCATTTTGGAAATCCATTGACACTACGTCTGTGGGACTATTCCTGGACTCTCTATCCCTATTCATGAATCCTTTTGTCTAGACTTTCTCTGATACTATTCTGTCTTAGTGATTGTAGCTTTATACTAAGTCTTAAAATCAGATAATGTGAGCCTTCTAATATTTTCCTTTTTTTCAAGATTGTTTTGGCAATTCTGAGCTATTTGCATTACCTTATAAACTTTAGAATCAACTTGCTGATTTCTCAAAAAAAAAATTGAAGTCTGCTGAAATGTTGTTTGAGACTGTATGAAATTCATAGCTCAGTTTGGAGGAAATTGATATCTTAACAATATTGAACTTTTCGATCTGTAAACATAGTATATCTCTCCATTTATTAACTCATCTTTAATTTCTCTCAGCAATATTTTACAGCGTTTAGTACAGAGGTTTTATTAATTATTTCATGGTTCAAATGCTGTTATAATTGGTATTTTTAAAATTTCTTTTTCCAATTCTGGGCTGCTAATATGTAAAAATAGAATTAAATTTTGTGTATTATCTTGTACTCTGTGGTTTTGATTAATTCATTTATTCCTTCTATCACTGTTTTGCAAATTCTTGAGGATTGGTTATACAAAATTTATGTTCTATGAGAATAAAGACAATTTTATTTCTTCCTCTCCAATTTAGTACCTTTACTTCTCTTTTTGCTTTTTGTTTGATTTTTTGTTTGTTTGTTTTATTCTGTTGAATGTTCTAAGACCTCTATTACAATGCTAAATACAAATGGTGAGGGAAGATATTCTTACATTGTTCCTAATGTTAGGGGACAAGTGTTCAATCTTTTACCATTGAGTGTAATGTTGTGTAGCTTGTTTATACATACCTTTTATCAAATTGATGGAGTTCCCTTCAATTCCTAGTTTGCTGAGAGCTTTTATGAGGAATGGATGTTGAATTTGGTAAAATGTCTTTTTCTGCATTTATGGAGATGATCCTATGTTTTACAGTCATATTTTTTCTGTTAATGTGGTGAATTACATTGATTGATTTTCAACTGTTATACCAACCTTGCATTCCTGGAATAAAACCCATATCATCATGATGTATTATCCTTTTTAATTATTGCTATATTTAATTTTCTGACATTTAAAAAAGATTACAGAATGTGTGTGCATAAAGGATACTGGTCTGTAGATTTTTTGTAATAACATATTGGTTTTGGTATCAGCTTCATGCTGACCTCATAGAACAAACTGGGAAGGTTTCCTCCACCTCTATTTTCTGAAAGAGCTATGTCAGATTTATCAAATTAATGGTTGGCAAACATTTTGTCTTCAAGATCTGTTTAAATTTTTAAAAGTTATTGAGTCCCTAAAGAGCTTTTGTTTATGTGGGTTACATTTATCTATATACTGTGTTAAAAATTGAAAGGGAAAAAACGTATATATTTATCAACTTATTCAAAAACTAGTAAATTAGAATATGTTTTTATGAAAAATGTCCACTTTACAAAAAAAATATTTTGCTAGAAGAGAGGCACTGTTTTACATTTTTACCGGTCTCTTTAATGTGTAGCCTAATAGAAGACAGCTGGTTCTCACATCTGCCTCTGTGTTCAGTCTGCTGCAATACTACACATTGTGTAGCCCATGGAAAACTCCATTTGTGAGACTAAAAGTAGCAAAGGCAAGAAGTTCCTAGTATTGTTATAGAAATAATTTTGACTTTGCAGGCCCCTGCCATTTTAAATTGTTTCTTTTTGTGTCCATCTTTGTGAGTGGTTATTTAAGGAATCTGTTCATTTATTTAGGTTGTCAAATGTATTAGCATAAATTTGCTTGTAAAATTCCCTGATTATCTTTCTAATGTCAGTGGGATCTGTAAGATATCTTCTCTTTCATTCCTGCTATTGGTAAGTTGGGTTTTCTCTCTTTTTCTTCATCTGTCTAGCTAGGGTTTTCTCAGTGTAATTATTATTTTCAAAACACTACCTTTTTATTGGATGTTGGACATTATGTATGATACATTGTAGGGAGTCCAGATTATATTGTCTTCCTTTAGAGGGTGTTGAGTTTTTTTCCAGCAACTAATTAAATTACTTGTGAATTGTTTTGATCCTCTTAAGCTTAAAGCTATCCTTTGTTAGTGTGGATCTGTTTTGATTTTGCCTTAGTCCTAGGGTATGGCTCTTGCTCTGGAGTATGGTGCATTCCTGTAAGGTTTGGCCTTCCTAAGGCTTAAACTGAGTATCTGAGGTGTTCAGTGAGATCTCTCCACCGTGACTGGAGTGGAACTCCAACAGTATCCAGCACTGCATGACTTCTGGCATCTTCCTTTAGCTGTCAGCCATGCAGGAGCTTCTCCAGGCTCCCCCTCCTCTCCATGCAGCTTCCTCCTGTCAATACTCTTTTCCTGCTAATTGCAGTCACTTGAGCCACCCCTAATTCTGACCTCAGCCTTTTCAGTTCAGCAGAACTGCCCTCTTTGCTTTGCCTCCAGCAGCCTGTGCCAGCCGGTAAGTGTCTCCAGGCAGAAAGCCAGGGCAAATACGAGGCTCAACTTATGTGTTTTCCTTCTCTAAAAGTTCACAATCCTGTGGTCCCTGTGTCTGATTACTGAGAACACTCGCCTCATGTATGTCGTCTCATTGTTTATGGCAGGACAAGTCTGGTACTAGCCACTCTGGCATAACTGTAAGCAGAAGTCTCTGCACTTTTTAAAAAAGGTACTAGTTAGCAAATTTGATTTTTGGATTTAACATCATCCTTTTATCACATGAACACAGCTTTGAAATTCCAAGAAAATAAGATTTTCGGTGCTCAGACAATTAAAAGTAAAACAATATCATCACTTGACATCTTTGACAGGATGATCAACACGTAATAGAGGATTCCCAGATTTTCCAATCCTGAATCCTCTTGTATCTGATTGAATGTATTAGAATTTTCCAGCAATTTCTATGCATGTATTA